>NW_009602102.1:29969-58169 GCF_000690535.1 Cariama cristata
CTCGCCTGCCAGCCTTAGATGGTCCTGTTTTTCTGTACACACTCGGGGTTGTCATCTTTTACCTCCTGTGCTGACATCCTGCCAGCCCGTTATTACTTGCAAAACTTAGAGGTGAAAGTCCACAGTAAAATATCAAAGTAACGAATGTTAAGTTTCCTCCGTGAAAAGCATTTCCTCCTCTTTTGTTTTGAAATATAATGGCGGTGCAGCTCCTAAATGTTTCCAGGACTAACTGCATGGTTTCAGGATTGCTCTTGTTCCAGGAAGGGATCCAGTACCCAAACCCTTATTTGGGGGCTGAGATCTAAATTGGGAAGGCTGGCATCCCTCAGTTCACTGATACTAATGAGGTGTTTTCAGAGAGCTCCCCAGCAGCACCCAGTCTTTACTCAGCAGCAAGACATGTGGATTTTTATTCAAGACACTCCCTTTTGGGGCTTATTCTGCCACTGCCTTTTATTGCTGTTGTTTCTCTAACTTTTTTTCTATTTCTTTCCCCTGCCTGTTTCTCTTCTGTTTTCCACCTGCTTCTCTTTAAATTTCCCCATCTCAGAGGGTTTCGCTGACCACTCGCACTCCTTTCTCCCAGTGTTCAACCCCCAGATTGCTGGTGCTGGTACTACAGTGTTATAACTAAACCTGGTTTTGTTAAAACCAAATGAGCAAAATTAAGTGCACGTTAGCTCACCATTTCAGGCTGCCTGTGGACTGCAGCTAACAGCTCCAAATCCATTAGTGCTCAGCCAGCAGTGAAACACTTTTCATCATATCCGTAAGAGTTAGAAACGCATATTAAAAACCATGTGGTTAAGGCTCCTGATGATCCAAATGCTTCCTCCGAGCCTCGTAAATAGGTAAAATTGTCACATATTTCATGCTCATAATTTGCTGTGGACATGAACTACCAGTTTTTGCTTATGTAAGTTGAAGCATAAATGAGAACTTTTTTTTTTTTTTTTTATTTCAAAGTATTTGTCATGAAGGAGGATGGGAAGAACGGAAAGAACACTAAGTGAAGGATGATTCGTGCTTTTTCCTTTTCTTTCTTATTTAACCTAACTTCCCTTCCCAGCTAACCCAGGTGGCGTTTATTGGCTAATAGGCTGACTATTCACTTTTATCAGCTGCACTGTCATAGCTAAATACCTCCTCAAGTCAGGGTGGTGACAGTTGTTGTGTGATGTCTGCTGGGTTTCGGGGTGCCCTGGGGACCCAGCTGAACAATTTCAGTGCTTACAAGGAGTCTGCCATTGCTTGAGGTGGAACATCAAGAGCACATATAGAGACCAGGAGGCAAACTGTAATAGAAGCTCACCTGGGGGTTACACTTGACCGAATGTTTCATCCAGTTCTGTATAATGGAATTGAGAGAGGTGTTTGATAACACTAATTAGGAACTGGGTATTAAAACTGATATCGCTAAGCAGCAAATACAGTTGCAACAGAGAGGATTAGAGGCACAGGCATGGTTCAGAACTGAAATATTCATCTAATTATTTCCTTTTCCTGTAATGCCCAGCGCACGCTCTGAACTGAGCGTTCAGCAGCACCTCATGTGGCTGTTACCCACTGGGGTCTCCCAGCAGCAATAGTTTTCACTCACGTGAAAGTTTTTTTTTTTTTTTGAGATTCTGACCTCTACAGTGAAACTGCCCATGCTGTAAACCAAGGGACAGAAGAAGAACCCCAAAGTATCAAATAATTTCCATGATATCTGTGGCAGGTGGAACGCTACAATTTCTAGACTAACACTAAACATCACAAAACCAAAACTGAAACTTTTGTGGACAGGTGATAACCAAAACACAATGACAGCAAAGTAATAGTGTTCTTAATAAAGATTCAATTGAAAAATGCAAAGAAAATACTGCATCTTCCTGGAAGCTGTACTAGTGCAAAAATGGTAAGCAAGTCTTCAGTGTTTTGCATTTTTACTGGAGTTTTATGCAGTCCCGCTTTGAATACCCACATGCACAGGAACAAGTTTTGAGAGTTATGTGTTCTGCACCACAGGTTTTATGCAAGTACATTTTGAATATACATACACTTGTACTTTGTGGAATACTCTCCAAAGGTGATGCAGAGGACCCAGTATAGAAAGAATAAAATTTTTTATTCTGTGAAGAATTAAAAAGTGACAAGCCAAGCAATATTTAAATGTTAATTTTAGAGATTTGCATGTGATTAGAAAAGGTTTAAATGTCCTGCAGAAGAGCAGTGCGTTTTTTCATCGTAATATTTAAAATGAATTTGTGGGTTTTTTCTATCAGGAAAGACAGAGTCAGTGTTAACTACTGAAAACACAGTCGCTGTAGGCATGGTTCCTCCTTACAAAAAGGATACGGAGAAGGGAATGGGTGTTTTGATCGCTGGAGAAGTGAGTAGATGCATGTGCTTCATATTACCCATCTAGTGTGTGACTCTGCCTTTCATGTAAAACGTGCTGTACGCTTTGCTGGAGCATCACGTTGTTCCCAGGAAATTAGGATGAACTGGAAGCTTCACTTTCCAGAGCTCTGAATTCTCTACAGCTTTTGTGATTGCAGAAGTGAAAGTGTTTGTTACAGCCATTTTTCCTTTCTGTTTTTTTTTGTCATCTTTTTGGTATCCCTGAGGCAGCTAATGTGCTGGATACAACATAGATGCAGACTCCTTGCCGTTCAAGGCAATGTTAGGTGGAAGGATCAGGCTTGCAAAGCCAGCGTCAGGCTGTGGTGTTAGGGATGTGGTTGCCCTCCGTGCTTAATGTGGCTGAAGCAGCCCTCGGTCAGTCGTGCCCTCTGGCAGGCCCTGGAACGGGGCATCCTGGTTGGCAGAGATTGTGTAGCCTGATTCGTGTTGTTAAAGGTCCTGGGAGATCGGATGATGAACAGCCCAAATGGAGCTGGATTTGGCCAAGAGAGTGGAATATGCCTGAGGGGTTTTGATTTGCGTTACTTATTTAGGTACAAGTGAAAGTAGAACAAATGTCGTAGAAGCCCCTGGGAGCAACCTTCATCTCATCTGGTTTTGCTGTTTGAGACATGATTATCCATGAAGAGTTACTGCAAGAGTAACCCCTTGCTTGTGGAAACACAATCTCTGTTGGCATGCTTCACTGTGCCAGTTTGTACGGTAGAGAACTGAATGGGGGTGGAGAATACCTAGAGGCAGCGCCTGCCTAATGCTTTTGTAATTCAGTCATGCCCCTGGTCCCCACAGCGTGCTATGACAGTGGGTGGCACAACCCATTTATCCCTTTTTAATGTTGAAATTCAGTTTAAAAAGAGAACAGGTTGAAATCCTATGCCTCCCTATGTCAATGAAAATACTCTCAGTAAGTTCAAATAGCCTAGTATTTATTCTCCCCCTCAGGCACCAAAATTTAAATAGAAATGATCACTTTTTTCAAGTTGTGTCTTGCAGAATCATTTCCATATTCTGTAGCTGAGATGTAAATGTGATGGATGTACTGAGTTGACCAACAAGAGCACATTAAGTAGCCATAATGAAACTTGGGTTAGCTGCTTGGGTATACTTGTTTTGTCTAATTTTTTTTATTTATGATCCTGCCTTACTGTTATCTGTGTGCTCCACTGTTCTTGTTCTCCCATACCTCTATGGAGAGCTTCTGTCCCTGACCCCTTAAAATGGGTACTCAGTCATACATGCAATCGGATGTGTCCCGTGAAGGCTGTTGCTCATACAATGAGCAAAAAGAATGGGAGAAAACAACCTGCAAACCAGAAGTGTACTGAAGACAGAAAGAGGAATTCACTGAAATTAAGTGTATTTGAGGAAAATCTCTGTTCTTGGAAATAAAGGTAACCAAGTAGAGGACGAACCTGTGCTGTGTTATTTCAGCCGATATTCAGAAGATGAACTAACAGCTTGTTTTGAGGGCCCAATTCCTATGGTGACCCAGGTTCAACACATTTCTCTAAATGCTGGGCAAACTGCGAGTTGTATGGAAATGGTGGGATGCTGATACCTGAGGCTGGACCCAGAAAGAGATACCAGTGGTTGTGAACATACAGAAATGCAAATTTACTATGTGTAGTATTTTTGTAATGGTCCAAAATGATGTGATATGGAAATCAATAGGTTTAATAATTTTAATGAGAAAAGCTATAAAGACTACTGATTTTAATGAGTTCTTACAGGAGAGTCTGAAGGCTTTGATTCTACTATTTGTTCACATATTTTAGAGAACAGGCTGCAGCTTTGCACACACATGTAGCATACTAATAAGGTATTATTTTCTGCCTCTCAGATCTCTTTTGAATTCAAATATATCTATTAGCACCTTTACAACACAGCTTATGCATATCCCAAGCCTATATGATGAAGTATTTCTACTGTACCAGTTGGTGGGTGGCATTGCAAATTACAGAAAAATGCAGGGAGACAGAGTTCTCTTCTGTGGGTCTTAACACCCTGGATGGAAAATGCAGGGATTAAAAAAAGAGAGATTTAAAGTCATTTGGATCTGCATTATTGGAGCTGGCAGGGATCCAGGCTTTGTCATTTTAAGGCTGTATGAATATGGGTCAGGACGGTGACTGGTGGAGGGAAGCTTGATAAGGGTTTTGAAGGCTGTTTCAAGAGCAGAGGTCAGTACCAGTAAGAGTGGTGCTTGGTCTGGTGGAGGAAATGTGTGGGTATGGCTGGGAGTTGTTGCTCGAAGGAAGATGCAAAGAGAGAGCTGGCTCAGGACAGACAGCAGGGTAGGCATTACATTTTGCTGGCTCCGGGCTAAGGTATTTGGTTGTTCCTGCAATGGCGAGGTGATGGTAGAAGATGGGGACAGCCCTTGCGTAGGGAACGGAGGGAGGAAGAACAGGGGAAAGCTAGCAAAAAGAGCTTGTTTTGCTGCTGCTGTGAAATGCATCAGAGCAGTGAGGCGCTTACCCCGTACCACCGTCAGCCTGCAGGCCCTGGAGCCACCTTCGGGAGCACCCGCCTGCCTGGCTTTGGAGGGCTCTTGATGTGGGTAAAAAAGGCAATGAGCTCACTCCGCTGTGCCTGGTAATCCCTGTTTCTCCACGAGCTTTGGGGAGGCCTGGGGCTGTCCCTCACCAGGCCTCTGAGAGCAGCTTCGATATCTGAACGGTCCTGTCAGGTTTTACGTTTCCAGGCGGCTCTGCAGGCTGCATCAATCTAGGGGTTTTTTCCTGTTACATGCAAATTTTTCTAGCAGCTAAAAATGAAGCATTGACTTTTCTGAAAAATGCAGCTGATGTGATGATCCAGCTCTGGCAGTAGACCTGGGGTGTGATAATATTGGTTATTAACTGCTGCGTTTGTTCTCAGGCCGTTTTATGGTCTCGGGGAGCACTGCATGGATTGCTTCTTCTCCGAGACATCTCAGGATTGAACATCCTTTTCTCCTTGACCAAAATAGGGTAACTGGTTGCAACTCAGTCATGGGATGTGTCCACAGTGGAGCCAGTTGTAAGTCTGCACTTCAGCAAGCTCAGGTACAGCTGGCAAGATACGTGGTAAGAAGGAACTCGGCACAGACTGCAAAAGCAGGGCAGGTATTTATGCAAGCTCTCAGAGTCCTTGCAGCTCTCCTGCTAGTGTGATCTAGGCTAGATGGCTTAAAACGGAGCTGCCTTGATGTTTTACTGCTCTGAAATTTTGGCATTGTGGTCAAGGAGGGGAAGATCAGTCTGCCAGGCGGTGGTGCCTGTTTAGTGATGGGGTATGGGTCTGCACCGCTTACTGCAAGGGTATGAACACGGATTGTTTCCTCGCCTCTCCTTGAATTTAGCACTGGGGCTACACTGTCTTTGGGAGCGGTGAGCTCCTCTGCCTCTCATTTCTGAGGGCTGGCTTGGGCAAACATGTTCCTGACCCTGATCTCTTAAGTGTTGCTGTTCATTACAGTCCAGATGGGGCAAGGACGATGTGCTCTTCTATGCTTTCTTCCAAAGGACTCTCCAGAAACTTCAAGGCAGTGTTGACTGTGGTTTCTAGCTACCTGGGTGGGACAGATGTTGTAAAACATTTCAATCCTGTCCACAAATTGTGGGGTCTTTTTTTAAGATATAACTTTTGTTTGTCCTAAAAGTCCTCGTTGCTGATGAAGCTCCCTGTCTGGGACCTTTTCTGGAGTAGCGTTGTCTTTTCTGTTGTAACATGCTGGCTAGCTGTCATCATGAGCCATTGCTGTAGAAAAATATCTGCCTTAGCATTTGCAATAGTGATGCTTAATGGATTTGATGATTGAATGGAGTTGCAACGTGAACAACTCTTGTAAGTTAGATAAGCCTGAGAGACTAATTGTTATCCTAAGCTCCATTAGCTGGGTTTAGCTTGGATGCTCTTTAGTCACCTTCTGGTATAAGACTCTGAAGCCAGTGTCAACATTTTAAAGTATATCCAATTCATGACTTGTCGGATTATAAGAATAGGCCCATTATGCTAGACCAAAGGCCCATCGAGCTCAGTATCCTGTTTCTGACAGTAGCTGATAATTAAGGAAAGGGTGTAACGGCAGGGAAAGTATTGAGTGATATTTCCCCAATGTGCTCTCCCACCCCTTGGCAGTTTATGGCTTAAAGATTTTCCGATCTTTGTGTTTAATAACTCTTTGTGGACTTTTCTTCTGTTCATTTGTCAAATCCTACTTATGCTTTCAGCATCCGCAACATTTTGTGGGAATGAGTTTGGCAGTTTAATGATTCGCTCCATCAGAAAGTCCTCACTTTTGTTTGTTTTAAAGCCCCGACTGAAGATTTCATGCGATGCCCTCCTAGTTCTTGTATTTTGAGAAAATTTCTTATTCATCGCCTTCATGCCACTCATGATTTTATAGAACTCTAATGAGAACCTAAACTGAATGAGTTTCACTGTATGATTTAAGACTCTGTATTATGGCGTATGCTTTCTTGCTGTTTATATTCCATTTGCTTTTGCTTTATGTTTATTTCATCTTTATTTCACTAATTTAATCAGTTTGAGAAGATTATTTGGTCTAATTAAGGTAGAATTAATCCAGGGACAGTGATAATTTGAGAGCCAGGATTTGAAGGTAGTTTATTTAATCTATGTGTCTTCAAATCCTTTGGATTCAATTTGCCCAGCTTTCATACTGATGGATGCTGTATTGAATTATTTAAATAGATGAATTAAATTTGGAGCAAACAGAGGCTAATGCATTTCACCCTCAAATAACATGCTGGTGTAGGCAGAGAGCTTTTCTAGAAGAACTGAGGAGACAGACAGTCGTGAGCGGGAAGCACCGTATCCAAAACAGGGGGCAGGGGCCACACGACCCCCCTTTGATTTGTCCTCCAGAACTAATTTGCCAATTCCTTGTGGTCAGATTAGCAGAACAGAGCCAAGAAAGAAACCTCACAGAGATCGACCCTGCGAGATGGAATAATAAGCAGCTGTTGCTCAGGAGAAAGCTCGGGCTCAACTTGCAGCAATGTCAGGAGCAGCGCCCTGGCCGAGCTGCTCGCACGCCCGGAGCTCGCCCGATGCCCATCAGGTGGGCAGTGGTCATTTGTAGTCTCCCAGCTGGGGAGAAAAATCCACCAACTTCCTTCTCACTAAGAATCAGGACAGCTGGAAAGGGATAAAAGAGATGGCAAAGAGGAGAATATGCTCTTTAGTACTCAGGGACGCTAGATGGGGATATCTGCTCACTTTGCAACTCTCTGTACCCCAAAGAGCTTCGGCTGGTGGTGATGTTACTGAGCCGTCTGGGCGAGGAGCACACCGTGGTACCTCCGGGTTAAAGTCCTCCCAGGGAGGGACGGTGACATCCCAAGGAAGGGATTGATCAGAGCGGGTCGCATTGGACTCGTGGGGTGACCTACACCTTTCGTTGCCATTCCTCACTCTTTCGTCTCTGTCTCAAAGAGAGCTGGTCTGTATGGCTCAGGGCATATAATCATGGAATAGTTATGGTTGGACGAGACCTCAAAGGTCATCAAGTCCAACCTTCTACCCATCACCACCATGCCCACTAAACCCACTAAACCGTGCTGAAGTCTCTCTTCTGGCTGTGAAACACAGCTCAGCATCATGCGGGAGGGGATGGCCACTGCTCTTCCTCTGCAGCTGGAGGGAAAAGGGACAAATCTTGCTTGTGAAAGAGGGAGAGCCAAGACCACGCACGTTACCTTTGTGGACCTGAAGCATTGCTGCTGCAGGTGTCAGTGATATATTTTTGGGGGTGGAGAAGGGACCTGAAGCTACTCGTTGTACTCCTTTCCTTTCTGCATGTTTGGCTTGCCAAGGGGATGTCATTCAAAGCAGGAGACTCCTTCCCTGACTCCGAGGTCTTGGCTGCCCATGACGCGTGACCCAGGGTGAAGGCAGGCTGCCGAGAACGTTGGCTCACATGGACAGCACGGCTGCCTTTGCTGGCCCTTCCAGAGCCGCTGGGTTAGGGGAGGCTTCGGGAAGTCCCAGAGAAGAGCACAGGCACAAGCAGAGGGGACCCACGTGTCAGTGGTACCCCGGACAGATTTCAAAGGTGACCATGGGATGCAAGATAGGTCTGACATGTTCCGGCCCTGTGGGATGCTGGTGGCGGTGCTGGTTAATGCTGCTGTGCATGTTTTGTGCATGGCCAGGCTGCAAAAAGGGCTCTAAAGAAAATAAGAAAACCTTGAATTCTCTTGTTAGGCTGAAGAACAGAAAATGAGCAAAAAAGATGTGTTGTTTCCAGTCTTCAAAATCCATGAAGGATAGACCATGGCTCTTAGTAGCATTTGTGGGACAGATGTAGTAGAAATAGCTCGGATGGATCAAATGTCTACATTTAGTAAATTAGGAAGTTCTGTTGATTTTTTTTTTGTTTTTGTTTTGCTTGCTTGTTTAAGTGCCTGTAGTATGCAATATAGTGGAAATCTTAGAGCAATAGTACCAAATATTTAACTTAATACCTTATGACTTTCCACAGACTTTAGGACGGTTGTATGAGAAATTAAGTCAGCGCCAAAGTCTTCTGCTGATATAGAAAACTGAGATCTTCTCCAAGTTCCTTTTTGTATTCTAGAAATTTTAGAAATTTTAGGCTTTGGCGTAGTAAAAGGTATAGATGGTTTTAAAAAGCAAGAAATAACCTTTTTTTTCCCATACAGGTGTACTAGCTTCATTCTACTTCTTTTAAAGTTTGCCTATTGTAGGTTTTGTATACTGCCTAGCAGGTCAGCATTTGAATCCCTTTTCTGTAAAATTAACAGCTGAGGTGAAACCTTTGGCTGAGCTGGTGGAGATTTTAGCATTTCTCTTTTCTGGGGATCAGAAGGCTGCCTGAGCTAGATTATTTTCTTGGTTTAGTTTCTGACTCTTATTTTTTGCTCTTCTGCTTTCGCTTTGGCAGAAGATGTTTACATGAAGAAAGGGGTGGTGGAGGTTGGTGAGTGGCTCCTTTGATGAGGATTTGTGATATGAAACATGAATTGATATCAACATGTGCAGAGTTAAGCAACTGCTGTTATTGAAATAGGATTTCTATCCTTTTCGTATAAGGGCTTGTGTTTCTGAAATGGGCGGATTTCTTAATCTGATTTGGTTTGGATTTTTTTTTTTTAAGTGGAAACAGAATTCTCTCTTCAACAAACTCCAGTCTCCAATCCCTGACTTTGGGCTTGCCTACATTTGGAAATGTACCAAAATAGCTATTCTGGAATAAGCTCCCAGGAGGATATTTTAGAACTAGATTAAATTAAGTTGGAAATAGGAACTCTTATTTTGGAATAAGAGTGCTCGCTTTGGGATTTATATTGAAATAAACTATCTCGGAATAATTGTAGCTATTTTGGTATTTTTCCAAGAGCAGACAAGAGCTTAGCAATGTTCTGAAATAATTGTATTAAAATCTCACGGATGTGATGGATAATGGAGAAAAATGTCAATACTGAGTTAGAACAAATTGGAGTGAGTGTGTCTGATGGTGTCATAGACTTGTTCAGTGGGGTTCTTTTAGTTCAAGCAAGAGGTCCCACCCTTTGGGCTATGTGTGTAATTTGTTATTAACATTGTAGTAGCAACCCCGCTGGGCAAGGAACAGTCTCACAGACACAGGTCCCACCTCTGCACAACTTGCTGTCTAGAAAGAATCCAATTACTTTGTAATGCTATAGATGTCAGCAAGTCTGTTTTGCAGATAAAATATAGGTTCTCAGCTCTTTATAACACTCCTTGTTTATAACACTTGTTTGTAACACTCCTTGTTCAGGCAAAACTGCTACTTACAATTTTTTGCTTGAAGGAGAGTAGAAAAGGATAGTTACCAGAAGACAGAAATTATAAAAACCACACATTTGTTCCATATTTGTAGTTATTGTGCCACCCCTCTCTGCTTAGTTACTATAGATAGCACATGAGTCATTATTTACAATGGCAAATGCAACATGCTTCGTTACAACCTGTGGCAAGGAACCGGTATAGATGTGAAATGAAGATGGCACCCATATTTACATACACGTAATATGCCCAGAGAGATAGTTTAAAGTAACACTTTCTCGTTCGATAAGGAATGCTCACGGCTGAGAAGGTTTTGCTATCTTTCTGGGTACATTTTTTTTTCTCCTCCCTTTAGGCACTTTCATTTGTGCCTTGACTCCCGACGAGCGGAGGTCACAGGGGCTTTCTCTGTGCAAAGAAAAGGTCACGCTCAGTATTTGCCCGCATTCTTCCTCACTTTAATCTTCCACATACTTTCAACACTATTTTAGTCCCATCCTGGAGATCTAAAAAAAGATGTAGAAATTCAGTGGCACAATTTCAAGGTTATCCCACAGGCCAGCAAATCCATAATGTGATTTTTTTTTCCCTTTATGGTACATCACAATAAAAGAAGTTGATATAATATGAAAGGGAAAGGCAGTTTCTACTTATCAAATTATCATATCTAGCATCAAGCTTGTGCTTGAAGGTAATTTCAGCTAATCCTTTGTAGCAATAAATATCTATTACATTTATCACATTGAATTTTGTTTCCCCTTCACTTCATCCAATTAACTTTTCTACAACTGGAAAATATATCAGAGCTGTCTCTGCACTTTTTTTATGAATGTTACCTCACTATTCTCTTCTTGATCTTTTGTCAAGATGTCCTTTAATTAAAATGTTCATGTAACTGGTCCAGGTTTATCCTTCAGTATCCAGATAATTCTTGCATTTGCTTTGAAAAGTGGAATACAGCAGTCCCAAGATCTGGGCTAGGACTGAAATTCTGTGGGTGTACAAACCTCTATGCAGGTTGCTATAATGCCGTAGCTTAGGATGTTATAGTCAGAGGTCTGCCAGCGTTTCTATTATAAATCTCTTTATCTAGTGGTTTGCTGTTTGGCTATTAAAATTTGCATAGGAAATAAGGGTATACATAGCCTCAAGCAGGCGACCTTTTTAAAATTAAAAATACATGTGGTTTCATAGCGTAAAAATGCAGTTGGTGCTGCTCACCAGATAGGTAGCTGCCACTCAGTAGCTCCATCTGGGTGTGACGCTGTACCAGCTTCTTGGAGAAAAAAGATTTTCCCACTGTCTCCTTACAGAGCCTGAGCTGTAGGTTCCTCAGGCGACGGCATCTCAGGGGTTCCCGTTGCTGAAGGCTGCGCCTTTGCCTGCACAGCGCGGGGATGGTGCTGCTTTCTTATCAGTTGTGTGTCATGGGTCTTGCAGCTCCCTGTCCCCATAGACGTGCAAACTATGGTGTTACAGTAAGATGTGCTGGTTGCTTATACACGTTGTTGATATCCAATATGGGCTTTTTTAGCTGGGGTAGTATGGAGCCAGAAGATGTATTAAGACAGAACGAACTGGGTGATTCAGAAATCTGTGATGGGTAAAGAGTTGTCATTAAATGGGGGAGTTTTTGTTGGACTCTGCAGCCTTGGCCGCTTTGCCCCAAACTACTCACCAATGCCGACAGTAACAAATAAGGTAAAAACCTCTGTTATAGACATCTTGTAGATATCACAGAGGCTTCCCCGTGCTAAGCAGTGATGAAGAGAGGGCTGCTGGGCAGAGCGATCCAAACTGCTTGGCTGCACATGTTGCTTCACCAGGTGTACACAAAGCTGTTCTGAAAGCACATTGGAATAAAGAAAGAAAACATCGAGGGGCTATTTCAGCCAAGAGATCTTGAAAGAAACATCTACAACATCTTACACAAGTGCCAAAAAACTAGCTCCTCCTTAGGAGAGGGAAAAGAGTAGATGACCAAAGACTCAACCATGGGAGGGCTGTCAGCCACCCATGCGAAATTTCTCTCTACCTTAGGGCCAGCCTGAGGAAACAAGAAAAGGTATCGGAAAAAGGGCTAATGTCTTTGAACTTCTTTATTGCCTCCTTCTCAGTGTATGTCCTTTAAAGGAGGTGATACAGGAGACTAATTACTGAGGTTAATGTCCTGAAATGCTTCCTTACTCAAGGCTATTAGGTGTGGCTGAGGAGATGTTAATCTCTGCAATCAGTTGGAGATTCACAGGGGCAGCTGCCGACCTTGTGGAGACTACGGGGCTTAGGGCCCTGGTTTCAACACAGGCAGGTGTTGCCTGAAATCCTCTTTTTTTTATTTCAACCATCATGGAAATCTCAAAGGGGTTGACTGCAACAGAACATTTGCAATATGAATAAAAAGGGATGCATCTCCCCATCTGTTCTGATGTTTATTTAGAAACTTTCGAGTTTGGGGCAGATTGGCAGTTTCTTTCAGCTGGGAGGACTCCAGGCAGTTACCGCTCTGCCCTGGGTTCGTTCAGGGCACGGCACGGCGAAGGAGCTCTGCTGCTCTGGGATGGCGTGCTACTGGGCAAGAAGAAAAACCACCCCAGGCAGGCTCACAGTGCCACAGCCTGAAGGAAGATCTGGCACCTACCCAAAATGTCTATTCCCTTCTGCCCTCCTCGTGCTCCATCAATGATGTCACCTGCGTATTGGGATTCTCAGCATGGAGAAAAATATGTGGAGTCTTCCAGTTTCCCCTTACACTGGCAGAGTGGTTGTTACTGGGGAGAAAAGCCCTTCTAGTTCCTTATTCATTTCTTTAACTCAGGAGCATCCACCTGGGAAGAGAGGCCACAGAAACAGATGCACTATGGTAAAAGTCTGTGAAGCTCTGCAATTTATACTGATACTTTTTACAGGAAGGTAAATATGGATGTGTTAATCCACATTATCGCGGCTGCGTCAGTTAGACAAAAAGGTGAAACATATGCTTTGGCAGGGGGTTTGGACTAGATGATCTCCGGAGGTCCCTTCCAACCCCGACCGTTCTGATTCTGTGATTCAGAATAATGGCATCTTCCTATATGCAGACACTCAGACCTGCGCTGGGTGCTGGGTGCCAGTGGCTCCGCAGCTGTCAAAGCCAGGCTCCAGGAGAGTCGGTGGGACTCTTTCAGCCCTGCTTACAAACGACTGCCTCTCCTACAAGAACCCCCCCCTGCATTCTTGATACAAAAAGCTGGCAGAAAACAAACAAGCCAGCCACCAGACTCTTGAACCTGGCTTTAACACACCAAGAAGAAAGAAAAGGGCATAAGCACCCTTTTTTCCCTCCTCACAGGCCGTCTTTGAACATTTAAAGGCACCAGTAGAGGAAAAGTGCTTGAAGCAGTCAAGAGCAAGCTAGGGTAATTCAGTCTGCACCTCGTCTTCTCAAACTGCCGTACCTCTAGAGCATCACGCCAATGCAGCCTGAAGTGTCTGAGTCAAATGTGCAGCTCCTTCAGCTTCGGCATCCTTCACCTTAAAACTCCTGAACTGAGCATCTTCACACGGGAATCTATTTTTCTTCCTCTGGGAGGCCTATGCCACACACTTACTTTGATGTTAGGACACTCGACCATTTTTTCTGTTACATAAATGGACAAATTTTAGTTGGAATATACGGGAAATAGTATTTTGATCTCTTCAAATTTTTCATGAACATAATATTAGATAAGCCACCGCTTGGACTGAGGCCAAATGTAGAGCATTAATCATTCTGAAACATTTCAAATATCAGAAATGTGTAAAATGAAAATTGCATTCAAAGCTTTTTTCCACCCTTTTACCCCCCTCAAAGCCTTGAGCAGGGGAATAAGTGTAGCTTCAAATAGGAACTTGAGTAGAATTCAATTTTGAGTTCAGCAGTCGCTAACGTTACTGTATCCTTTCTGTGGTAAAGCTCAAACACCTGGCGCTCTTTCCGTGATTCCCTGGCTGCAGGCAGCATTCACCGTGTACTTTTCCAGAGATTAGAGGTAGAGGCACTTTGATAGTACTGACTTGGTGCGTCTTCCTTGGTTCTTTCTTCCTTGAGGGCAAAAACCAGATTATCTTGTTCTGAGGGTATCTGACAGTGACTGTCCCATGTCTGGCAGTCCCTACAATCTAATTCTGCTGGACTTAATTACCATGATTTATTCCCTATAGATGGTTTCCAAAAATAGAAGTAGGTATGATCCTTGGCCTACAAGGCTTACACAAAAGGCAGAGAATTAAAAAGACTGGCAGATAGGGAAGACAAAGTAAAAGGAGCAATGGCTACGGAAAGCACACACAGAGAGATAAATTAATTCCAAATTACTCCTTTACTGTGATAGTGAGACTTAATAAGCAAGTTTATTAAAGGGAAAAAATATCATTCAACTAAAAGATAGAGATGCATGAATAGCCCTCAGAGAAACGTGCAGAATGACAGCGTCCTAATGGTATAAACCCTACCCTACAATTGAAAAGGCCTTTTCTGCAGTTCAAATCACTTATCTCTGGTGTTGTCCTGTCTGTATGATCCAGCAAGTAACTCTGTCCTTCCTTAGTCTCCCCGTCTCTTTCCTATAGCTGACTTTCAAACGCATCATTATCCCATTTCCTCGTCACATCCCAAATTATCGTTAGAGACTGTCCTGCTCTCCGCAAGCGACGAAGAAGCCCTGAGCACACGCCCTGGCATCCAGCCCCCTCAGCGGGGCTCGGGTCACACTGTGACCTCCAGGTTTGATGCTCTTGTTGCTTGGGGTTTTCCCCATAGTAAGGCAGCCCTTTTGTAAAGCAGGGACGGGGATGCTGCAAACCCCAAACCTGCTGCTTCTCTCAAGGTTTTCATATCGCTTAGCACCTGCAGCTGCGAGCTCGTGTGTGCCCTCACGTATTTGTCTTCGTCCCATCCCTGTGATGTGTGTCCCTGCTGTTGTCCCTCTCTGACAGATGGCCAAAAAACTTGCTTGAGGTTTGCAGAGGAAACCTGCGGTGGAGCAGGCTTGAGCCTGGCTCTTCTGTCGTCTCACATGAGTGCCCGAAATACTGGATCCTAATTCCTCTCCTTTTAGCCTTCCCACAAAGTGGTGGCTAAATAATCCAGCAGTCGTCAATATACATAGGGTAGCAGTGCCCAGAAATACTTGTGATTGTGTCCCAGAGCTGGCCAGGTTTAGAAATTGGTGTTTACTGGGTCAGCAGCTCCACCAGCCCTTAGCTTGGCATGAATTGCCCGGAGAGGATGGCACAGCTGGTGAAGACTCACCAGACTGTATGTAACCGACCCACTTCCACAACAACCTCTGGGGTCCATACGGCCCCTTGGGCGAGGGGATGGTGCGATGGGGCTGACGGTCCACTGCTGCCAGCCCCAAACCATCTCTACCCTGGCAAACTTTTTTGTCTGGGGTTGAAGGGACCCCACCTGGAGAGGGAAGCAGGTGCTGCGTTAGGAAAGAGGTTATCAAATTAGGGATGCTCCTCCGTGGGCAGTGCCACGCTCACCGTGGCAGTACTGGGATGGGCGGGAGGACGTTGTCCGCTGTTGTCACCTCTTGGTGACTGGGCTGGAGGGGAGATCGTGCCTGGCTGACAGAACCACGTGGGAGGAGGGAGTAGGTGTGAAGGTACTGCAGTGCTGAAGGTACGCCGGTCCTCACCTAGCAGTCTTGGCCCCTTCAGCTCTGGGTGCCATCCCCATGGCTTCGCTGGTTGCCCTTGTCTTTTGCATTTCTACATCCCGAGTGTTTTCTGCTATTGAGGGGATTTCGGGCTTTACTCATCTTGTTGGTTCCTGTGAGGGTCTGTGAATGTGCCCGCGGTGACGACACAGCCACCAGCCCACGTCACACCCGGCACTTTTTACCTGGTGGGACGCCCGGTGTCATCAGTGCAGGGAGTCTTGCTGCCTTCCTTGGCCTTTGGAACAGGCTGATTTTGGGGGAAAAGTCTATATCATAAGGAAGCCCCCATGGACAGGGAAAAGGTAGCAGTAAAATAATTTATTGCTCCAATTCTGAAATCCCCCTGCATCCTGTACCCTAACATATCACTTTGCTTGCAAGTATGTCAGTGGTTGTCTCAGCCCATAAAGCCACGGAGTTTGCTCCTTTCCTCTATGCACAGGAATTTCTGGATAATCTGGGGAGAAGAAAAGGGACGGTGCTGATTTTGCTCTTACATTGGATCGCTTGATTTATTTAGCGCTGCCTTTTGTGTGCTGATTTTGGGAGCAGTCTCCAGGCCTCCATATTAAAGTGCTGCTCCCAACGTTTTTGTTCATTGTTGCTTCATGTCTTCCAGGACAGTGAAACATCTGGCCCAAAGGTACAAGCTGCTACTCCATAGCGAGCATAGCAATGACTGCCGGGTGGAAAGGTGCCACCTTATCCTTTTCCCTGCGTCCCCGCTGCCTACTGAGGACTGCGGCGTGCGTTGCACCTGCAGCAGAATTCGAACCCGTGGCAGTGGGACGCGAGCTGAGGGCACGGCATCCCACGGGGGCTGCCTCGCAGGCGCCCGGCGATGGGAAATAAGGCACGCAGCAAATGCCTGCTTTCCCTCGCTGTTGACTTAGCATGTGTGTGGGTGTATACGCTGTAGGTGTCTCGGGCTTGTTCTTAAAGCTAAGGTTACGAATAATACTTAGCTGCTATATCGCACGATGCTTCTGCCGCTGCAGGTCATCTGTAGCAGCAGTTGGGGGAGAGGGGGGATGCTGTGGGTGCACAAAACCTTCATCCTTTTGCTGTCTTTACTTTCTTCTTCCATTTCGCTGGGAGTCAGACAATTACAGTGGTTTAATTGGGAGATATTTTGGCTAAAGTCTTTCTTTAAGAAACAAAGAAATCTGTGTGGTTAAGTAGACACAATTAAGGGATTAAAAAGTAAAATGGCTTTTTGACCTATGTTCCATTGATGGTAGTGCTGTTCATTACTCAGTTCAAGATTTTGTTTTTCTTAATGTGGCACGTAATTTCTTACAGCTTTTATAGGCAAGAAGAATGTTATTTTATTTATCTTTTAGATAAACAGATAAATATTTAGATAAAGAAGAAAATATTGACATTTGTAGTTTCTTTCTGTATGTTTACCATGACAGAAGACTATAAAACAACTTTCTGGAGAAAAGAAGAGAGCGACTGAAAAATAGCTTTCGAGGAAAAGTAAACAGTGAGGAGAAAGGATGCGCTGAGCTGAGACCTCACCAAAAGTACAAAGCACCAGGGAGATGGATCTGGCTACAAGTACAAAGCACAAACACAAAGCGGTCTGATGAATCAACTAGTCTGCTTCTCAGGTTTATTAAACATGACAAGAAATTTAATAGAGAACAAAATCAAGGTGTTTGTAAAACACTAAAGGTGAAACTGCTAGCTTGTTATGACCAGTGGTTTCTATGTTGGGTTTCATAAGGATCGCCTGCCTCTGTCCAAAGCAGAACCAAAAAAGAGTAAAATAAATATGAAATGGTGCATTGCGATCACAATCCTAGGCTGTTTATATGTATGCTTCAAATTTAAGGGTTTGGTGTCATGGAAACAGCTTCTTCATTTAGAAAGCTCTGCGGCGGCGTGAGGAGGAAAAGCCTGGAGAGCGCGGGAGCAGAGCGTGGCCCTGCCGCCTCCCCGGCATCACCGGCTCCCTCCTTTCCCCCGAGAAGAGGAGCGAGGGGAGGGCAGGGTACCCAGGCTGCCGCCCTTACCTTCCTCTGGAATAATGCCATTCATCCCACCTTGGCTGTTTGTCGTCTGCAGGAGTGGATGTGGCTTACTTGGTAGTTGGTGCAAAGTGCAGGTCTAAATAATTCTTACGGAGATTTGCTGTACTGAAGGAATGTGCATATACATTGATGGACATGTCGTGTACTTTTGTATGTGGACTTTACCTAAACCCAGTATTTACCCACTAAAGCAAAAGAGTCCAGAATCTATATAAATACTGTCTCTTCTGTTCTGCTTGGGTACATATATGCATAGTAAGTTTTGTATAATTTTAGTGCTAAAAACATGTTTGCTGCTGCTCCGCATCAAAGGAAAGCAGTCATTTGTGTAGAGACCTTTTAAATTTTACCAGGAGAGAAATCTCTTCAGTGAATACAGGATTACACTAGATGGTTGGGAATTAACAACACCGCTTGCATTGTCCTAGTTCGATGCCAATTTATGCTCGTTTTGTGGGCACAGTTCAGATTACTCAGTAATTGATTATATTAAGCAGTAACACAAGAGCTTTATGGAGACTAAATTAAGGGCATGTACTATATTTCTGCTGTGTTGCTGTCATGCATATCACAAAGGAGCAGAAACAGGCCGATCCTATACAACAGATGTTTTTGTTAAAGCATAGTAAAGCTGGATCTAAGATCCTGAGGTGGGACTGTGAAGCCAGCGGAGATGTTCCCCGCTCCTTCGCGAAGCCCAGGCTGGCATCACGGACAGACCTGGTCGCAGGGCAGTGCGAAGCCTTTGCTCCTTTCACAGCAGGGCCAAACGCGTCCCTTCCTTTGACTCCTAGATGAAAATGCTGCGCTGCTCTCCGTCTGACTTTCTAATCTAGCTAGGTGTAAAAATTTTGGTGATGTAGCCAGGGCATTTTGTGGTGGTGCCCAGACCCCGTGAGACCTATTGGAAAGGCGGTTTAATGTTAAAGCCAGAATTGAGCTGTTTCCCCAGCCCAGGAGGAAAGAGCCGCCCACACCAAAGAGGGGTTGAACTTGGGGCCACAGCATCTTTGGAAGCAAACTGCAGTTCACAAGGGAAGAGCCGTACCATCTGTACCGACGGCCTGACCTCCCTCCACCAGTCCGGGCATATGGAAGGGCAGGAAAGAAGTTTCAGGAAAAAAAGCAAATGTATTTGTCTGAAACAGAATCACTTTGGTTAAAAGCTGTCATTTACCTTCCCTATAACTGCAAGAAATGGCGTTGCTGTGAGCATCTGGACTGAAAAAAGAGAAGTAGTCTGTTCGTTTTGTTAGTTTGGTTTTTTTGTTTGTTTTTTAAATAATTCCCAGTTTAAGAAAGGTGCAAAATGAAGCCCCCGCCCTCACAACCAACCTGGGAGAGCGAGAGGCTGCGATTCTGCCCACCCTGGTACGGTTCCTGCGCCAGAGCAGGGGTCCCCCTGTTAACGCTGCAGGGAGGATCCTTCGGGAACATTAATTCTGGCGCAGCAAAATCAATGTGCAACTTTGGCACTGAAGGTCCCTGAAGAAGAGTTTGGTGTTGCTGTGAGAGGTGCTCAGCACTGCAGCGGCAGCAGTGGCTGGAAAGATGCTGCCTAACAAAAAGCAGCTCACTCTTGTCTGCTGTACAGAAATAGGTGTGTTAAAGAAACTGGAGGTGGATCTTGAGAAAACAGCTAAATTCTCAGAGAAAAATAAAATGAAAAATGTTTTATTAATGCAGAGGAAAATAAAAAAAAACTTAAAAATTATAGAAAATTTTCTGTCTTAGAATAACTCATTGGGTAAGGTAGAAAAGCTTGAAATTTCTTTCTTCAGAACCAGGTAATGGAGCGTGGTTAGGTTGAATAGCTCTGCCTCAGACTTTCATTCCCTTTATTAGCAAAGCAACGTGAAAGGTGTAAGAGCCTGAGCAAAAGAGAAATGACTGTGCAACCTTTCTTCTCCTTGAGTTGTGCCTTTGTGCATGACTTATTTCAGTGTTTTCAAAGGTATGGAGGAGCAGGATGAAGAAGTGTGCATTTACATGAGTGGTTTTGTTCAGATCAGGAATGCGCGTTGAAATGGCTCTTCCAGTTGTCTGCACTAACGTCATTTGGTTGGCATTACAGGGCCGTCTCCGAGCTCACGGACTCGGCTCCTCCTGTGTGAAACGGAGATGTGTGCTCCCACCGCTGATGGCCGTTCAGTGCATCAGATCAGACTAGAGCTTGTCTGAAGTAAATACCCCTGCCCTTGTCATCCCTGGTTTTTTAATAATGTGGCATTAGGGCCTCAGCACTAACTGTTTATCTCCACATCTCCCATAACTTCCATGCAGCTGCAGCCTTAGGCTACTGAAATGGCTTTAGTCGCTACCCCACGGCTCGCTATCTGCGTCTTCAGAAGATCTGTAGCTTTCCCTCATTCTGAGGATTGATAGTAGGTGCCTGTTAAGTTTTTTGCAGAAGAAACCAGCTGTTTAAACAGCAACTATTATTGGTGAGTGTGCATGGTACCACCTATTGCCGTCTTTCTCCAGTGCGCAAAATTCCCCTGGGAGGCAGAGTCATTAAGGAGCTATCTAGATACATACGCTTTTGCAAGTCTTTTATCTAACTCAGGGGTGGGAATGCAAATTCTGAAACTTGGGGACGTCCCGTGGCTTTGTAACACTCTCCGGGAGAGATGTGCTCATTGAGATGAATAGATCTCGCTCATTCATATTCCTCGTTTACTCATGTAAAATTTATAGTATAGATAATGTTCCCCCTTTAATAAGTCATTAATAATAGCTCAGTGTGAGTTACAGATAGAACTTAAAAGTAGACTTCATTGTACTTAACGGTTCCAGATGAGGCTTTGCAGACCTGGGCAAGGGGCACAGCAAAGGGAATCCCGTGCCGCGGGCGGACGGGAACAGCGGATTTCCTTCGGCCTGCACGCAGGGATAACAGAGCAGGCGGGGGCTCGGACCTGCCTCGGCTCCTGTCCCGGAGCTCCCCAGGCGCTTTGGTTTGGTTTGCTCGGGGAGCAGAGCTTCCTCCAGGTCCTGCCTCCCGTCTCTTTGCTCCCTTTCTGGGTCCTGTCTTTTGGGTTGGGACCCAGAAGCAGCTGCTCTGGCCGTGCGGGGAGAGGACGGCTGAGGAGCGCTTGTGCCGCGGGCTTCTTGCTCCTCCTTCACGGGAGCCTGGCTCCGTGTTGCTCTTTAGGTGTGGGGATGCATGGTGTTCAAACTCATGGCATGTGATGGTGTGGCTGCTAAAGGACGTTTTTCGTGCGAGAGGACACAACCAGGTTTCCTGCCGTTGTATCTCCAAGGAGAGCTCTCCCGTGCCATGGAACGGAGCCCCTGCTGCCGCGGGGTGAGGAGGGTCTCCCAGGCTCCCGACCAAGAGCTGGGCTGCCCGGATGGCTCGGGGTCTGGCTGAGGGCAACCCTTAGCTCTATGCCTAAAACAAAGGACTTGTGCTGCCCTGTTTCTGTCCCAAGGGTTCACACTGCCATCCTTCACCACACCGAAGATGTGCATTTTTACATCCATATCGACAACAAACATCCCAGTAAATTTTGTGCAGTCCTTGAGTTTCCTCTTTGTTGGGATGTGAACTCTGCTTCAGGGTAGTCTTTTCTGTATTTTGTGTTGGGGATTTTTTCGTTGTTGTTGATTTGTCTCAAAGTAATTTTTTTTTGTCTGTCTGATCAGCACATTTTGGAGGAAGATCATGGCTGCTTCATGAAATCAAAGCCTGTGAAAAGATTTCTTAGCAAGTCTTTTTTAGATATAACAATTTTAATAAGCACTTTTCACAGACATTTTGAGACTCCTGCTTGCTTCAATAGCTATAGCACAAAGACTCGAAGGAGATATATCTGAATAGCAGTGGTCATAAAAATACTATTTTAAACTATAGAACAAGAGCTTTCTTAAATTACAGTGTGATGTCAGGAGTGAAAATGGTTGGTGCTGGTGACAGAGACAGTTAGAGAAGAAAGAGAAAGGAAAAATAAAGCACCAGCGATAAAACGAAGCAAGTTCATTTAAGAACTGCTGCTCAGTCCTTACAGTAGATTTTTCAGTTCATCTCTAGGACTGCCACTATCGTGCACGTAAAAATGATTTACAAAAAAAAATCCCGCCTTGTTCTTCTCAAGATAAAAGAGAATGACTTGACCGGCTTCATTGCAAGGCCAGTATAAATTGGGCAGTAAATATAAGGCAAGTAAATAGAAAAAAATGTGTACAAGGTTTTGAGCAATTGCCTTGGGTGAGGAAGGAGCGGGGAGGAGCTTGGGACGGGACCGGTGTGGTGCCGTTGCTTGGGAAAAGGGCTTTTGGGTTCATCAGTATGCTGCGTTATTAAGACACGCATGGGGAATGCTTCTGACATGACTGAATGCAGCGGTTTGACATACTGCTCTGGCCTTTCTCTTCGCAGAAATACAGGGACATTTTCTATTCTGAACCCAGCTCTTAGAGAAATGAAATCAATCTTTCTTTCCATCTACTTGAATAGGAGTTAGATTGGACCCTAAATATTTTAAATAGCTTTGTGTTGAATTTCAGCATGAACTTGGTCAAAATTAAAACATTTAACTCGGAAACAGAAAAAAAAACATGGGTGTGGGCATAAATGACAGCTGGGGAAAAAATACCAGTCAAGAAGTTATTATTCTCAGCTTCCCTTTCAGTTTTCATTACACATCACCTGATACCTAGACGGGATCAGTTTGCTCTTGGGAGCTGCAGGCACCACCTCAAAACAAAGAACAATAATTATGAAATGCAGAAACCCTCTAGCACATGAGTTTAATATCTTGCTGTAGCCGCAGTGTTTATTTTTCCTGTGAGTGGCTTGGATGATGGCACTGCTGTCAAATACAGAATCTCAAGGTCTGTAGCCTACAATAAATAGAGAAGGATGATGCAGGCAACTGTGGACACTTAGATAATCTACATTTTACCAACTTAGGTCAAAAAGAATTCAAGGAAGATATTTCAGCAACCCCCCGCCCCCTGTCCCCCAGTGTGATGCGACAAACCAGATGGTTCAAAGACTATAACTCAGTTTTTAAAAGTTGAGCTGTTTTCTAGGCTGAAGAGGCACTGACTAGCCTGCCGTACCGGGAAATTGCCAGACCCAGTCTGACTGAGTTAGGACAGCTCACATTGTTCCCCCAAAATAATAGAAGCATATTTGGAAAGTGTAAAGAATCTGTTGATTTAAGAAAATTAAATGTTTTGCTCAATTCTAATTTCAGTTACTCCAATTCAAATGCAAAAAGCAACTTAAGTCAATATATGCATATGAAAAAGGAAGGAAGTAGTTCAGAATAATTATGTTGGGAAAATGTAGATTTGGCTCGATTATAGATCTTAAAATGGCTAAAGAAGAGTAGTTCCTACTGTATGTTGAATGTATAGAAAACTTACTCAGAAGGACTTAATGTGATGTGCATTTTTCAGATTAAATTGAAAAGATGAGAAAACAGTAAAAGAATTTTACGGTACTATGGTGGATTTTTCTAAAAATCGGCATTGTGTGGCTTTTTTTTTTTTTTAAATCTATGTTTTAATTGTGGAAGTGCTTTGTCAGACTGGCTGTGTGCATACAAAGGACAGAAGGAACTTCCAGCGCCTAGAATTGGCAGGCTTCATTTAGGTTTCTTAAAACTATCAGTGCTGGTGGTGACGGTAGTAGTTCTCTCTCTGTGTACTCTTTCTAACATGATTCATTTTTTTGAGATTAAAAATTTAAAAAGCTACTTCAGGCATCCTGCGAACATTTTCTGCTCTGCCTGTAGTTGTGTCAATGGGCCCATATGCAATTTTAACTCAAAAAATACCTTTGTAAACCTGCCGTCTGGCACCTAGGATGTTAACAAAAGGGTCATGGCTAAAATGTCATTGCTGCTGTAAATGGGAGACTAGCTTGTCCTTTCAAAGCAGAATTTGGCCTTTAATTGGTGTTGGCTCATCCCGTGTGATCACGACATGTTATAGTAACGCGCGGGGTTTTACTGTGATTCCTTGCGATGGACATGCTTGCTTGGTTTGCTTCCCTGCAGGCTGCTGTCTCCCAGCTCTCCCAAAGGACAGGACCGTTTATTCTACCAGGGTCACTCTTTCTCTTGCCTGACCAGCGGGCACAAGATTTGCCAACTCGTCTTTGTCTCAGCTAAACATTATTTGGCAAAACAGTGGAAACGCTTTTGCTAAACCCAGCCTCTCTATCCATGTTTTTGGTTGGCTTTCTCTCCATAGAGCAATCTGAGATTTTTTCCCACGTATTATAAAGGTTTTCATTAAATATTTTCCTTACAGCACTTCTAATCCAAATCTGCCACTTCTCAGCCAAACCAAGCGGTTACGTTCGTGACCTTGCCCTTGTCTGTTGTGGAGATCTGAAGAGGTGACTTTAGTCAGCTGCTTTTTGGCCAACAGGTTCTTTGTGGGACCCCGCCGAGGGGATGTTTGCTATGTATGTCGGACTACTGAGTGGGTTAAAAAGGGGCTGGTGTGTTTGCAGCATGGAGGAGGAGTAATCGAGCTTTTAGGGAGGCTGAAGGCGAGACTGGGAAGTCAAGGGGGATGAGCAGGTAGTTTGATAGACACTCCTGCCTGCTTCTCATCTGTGGTTATGTGGGCTATCTTGTACTGAATTTCACATCTGGTTCTGGTTTTGGAGCCTGAGGTAAAAAGGCTGTTTGGAGTGGGAGTGTTTAAGAATTAATTCCTTCCATTTTTTTTATTTTATTTTGTTCATTGTTACAATGGTGTTGTGTGTTAATGTAGGGTGAAGGTTGTGCTAGCATGACTATGCTGAATTTTCTCAAGGGTAAACTGCTGCATATACCTGAAGCCGCACTGAAAATCAACGTGGAAATCAAAGCCAGGACAAGGCAATTTGCTTTATGAGCAGGGTGATTCACCAGGAGCAAATGAAAGATCCAGGGGGATCAGTCTGATGTCAGCAGAGTAGTAACACATGAGGATTTCTCATAAAAATCCAGTTCTGACTAAATTATTTTGTTGTAAACAAGTGCTGCTGAAATGATACACGAGAAGAAATACCCTGCTTCATTACAATGTTTGGAGTCTTTCTCTTTTCACAATATAAATGCACCAATTTTCTTTGGCTTTTATAGCTCTGGCAGATAAAGTGTAGAGGGTAGCTTGAAGGGTTGTCTAGTCTGACCTTTATTAGCACATGAATGCATGAAACAGTATTAAATAGAAAGTGGAAACACCTCAACATCATATCAAGTACTCAGTTTGTATTTACAGGTCGGAGTGTAATTTGTGAAGATATTGGATGACAGATCTTTGCTTCCTTGGCTGTTAAATAGAAGATATTGGAATTCTAGAGGTAATAAGGCCAAAAAAATCCTCAATTTCATTGTTTTGATTTCTTTACTTTCTTAACTGTATTCAACAGTTTCTCTCTCTCCTGGAATAAAAATTTGTAAATTCCAAACATGTCATTTGGCTTTCATGACGTTTTATCCAGTGACAGAATATGACAATGCTCATTTGTTTTTACCCATCAACATGATAAATATGAAGCTATGAAGTACAAATCTTTTTTCCGGAGATGCTGTTGAACTAAAACCCTATTCTAATTTTCCTTAAAACGGAAAGCTTAATTGGAAGCACGTTGAACACTGTGACGACATGCAGCTATTGCGCATATTTTTTCTATTCATGTATTGTGTACTGGGCTTTTAAAATCAACCTCTTGGGTTGTGTACGTGTTCTTTATACCGAGATCTGACTGGTGCCAGTAGGTCCTCTCGTGAGGACATTCACATACGCAAATTCCCGTTATTTTGTAAAATGCACTGGTAAGCTTTTTCCTTCCTCTAATAACCCTAAAAGGCAGACGTGTAACAGCGGAAAGGATTCCCCTCTCAGCCAAAGCACATCGGCCTGCGACTTACGCATGATCCAGAGGTGCTGGACAGGAGATTCCTGCCGTAGACACCAGGAGCTCGTTTTCCATGGGATATTAGAAGGTATTTTCCCTTTCAATTCGAAAGGCACGGGAGTGCTCTGCGTCGGAGCAGGGAGGTGGATGGGGGGGGTCCCAGCGTGGGGAGGGGTAAAGGGGGCACAGCAGAACCGGGAGGAGGAGGGGGTCAACAGGGGCTTCTGAGAGGCCCCTGCTGGGACCACCAGGACTTTGAAAGGATTATGGTACCACGTCCTTGCCATGTACTGTGATTTCCCAAGTGGGTGCATCTGATTGTAACTGTCACTTAGACAGATGGAAAAGATTTGCGACTTTTTTGACCCAATGTCCATTTTTCCTCGTAGAGCCACATAGCTCATAGCAGACCTTTCTGTTTTGTGTAGAAAAGGGTGCTTTGTTAGAGCCTGTCCTGCTCATTGAGATTTCGGGCAGGGTGACACGGGCGAGGGTGCATTTTGGTGGGGTTGCTTTGCGTTGTGGCAGGAGGGGAGGCAGCGGGGGAGCAGCGGCGATGGGCACCGGGGCTGGAGGGAGGGGGCTCCACCTTCAGTGGGCTGAGCTCTCCGTCCTCTCGAGACCGCTCAGATGAAAAATGCTTCAGTGGGAACTTGACCTTTTCTTCCCTGGTCACTGGGAGTCTGGGAAAAACAATAAACTTTTATCAAAATTGTTGTTTTCTTGAGAAAAGGTCACTATTGTTTAAAAAAGGGGATTTTTTTGGTTTGTTTTTATTGGCTGGTTTCATTGTTCAGTTATTCCAGGAGGGGAGCACAAAGACCCCAGCTGTTTCAAGGCACGAGTCAATGTGCTATAAATCTAAGGGGTGCAGGTGTGGGCTGGTCACTCTGCAGGAGTCATAAGCTTTGATTAATGAACGGATTTCTTTGTTTCCATTAAACCAGTTGTTAGCCAGTTCAGGTCTTCCACTTTGTCTTCAACAAACTGTCATCGAATGCCCCCCAAAACGTTTTTTGAGATTAAAGAAAAAAGCCCGGGAGAGGTTATTTCCATCTCCTTGGCTTTGGAGGTGGGGAACCTCGGTGAGGGTGCTGTGTGAGCGGGTCCCATCACACCTCTCTCTTGACCTGGTTAAGATGGCTTCTCATATTGTATTGAAGAATGGGAGAAACTGTCAGAAATTTTGTTTTCTGTTGGTTGACTCTGAAGGTCTGAATTTTGAAGGCTGCTGTTAGTGAGTAAAATAAGCCCAGAACCACTGAGAAGCCACCAAACATTCAGTATTTGCATGTTTTCTCTTTCTCTGTTTTGACCGTGTCAATGTAGAAGGGCTTCAAAAAAGTCACAAAACTCAAAACATGGGCTTTTTTGGACTAATTTTTAATTACTTAGCGCCCAGAGCCTAAATTACTGTTTTTCTTGAAACACCTCATAAATGTCAAGTTTTAGAAAGAGAGTATGTGGTAAACATTTGAGGGTGATGCCGCATGTTCCGCGTGTTAAACAACACAATAAAACATAATGCAGCTTAACTATGGGATGGCAACAGGTCTTCCAAAATGAACTGTGCTGGTTGCAAACAAATCTCGTCAATTTATTTTAAACTGGGCTGGAGCATGGATGGTCCTTAACCAAAGCCCAGAGAAGAGAACATGAATTGTAAATATGCAAGAAAAATACAGGAGGATAGGAGGGGTTTTAAAACTTTTTTTTTTTGCTTTTTCAGAATTTCTCTGTGTAGCTGCTTAGATAAGCATTTAGTCTCATCAGAGGGATCTTCACCCACACGAATGCCATTTCAGAAGCAGTAGCAAACAGCTGCAGAGCACTGTCATTATTCAAATGTTTGTAAAAGTGTCCTGGTTTTATAAGTGAACGTAGTGAATCCTGTAGATGAAAAATGAATTGGAGAGTGACTAAGCAAATCCAAAGTCAGACAGATCTTTTCGGTGCCGAACCATCTTACATTGCTCACGGCTCTCACTTAGCTAAACTCTTCTGTGCGCACAGACTGATGCTGTGTGGCAGCAGGGCTGCAGTAACAGCGCGTTCATGGGGATGAGCAGCACAGGCAGCCCAAAGCATTTAATGGCACCAGTGTTTCCTATAAATTAAGTGTGCAGAATTACATTTTATTGACAGGGAATAGCTAGTTTGTCTCAAGGCATCTGGCTCTTGATTTTATTAACCTGCAGGATGCCTAAACAAAGCAGCATATACCTAACATTATGTCAAAATATAATTATTTCCAGAAGGGCATCACTTACATATGGGCCAGTCTAGTGTTTCACATAACAAGCAGTGGAATAATTGTCAATGCTGTACCTAATTGGAAAGTAACTATCTCAGCCAATAATTTTTCATTGGCTTCTTGAGAAAAAACATTATATATACATACATACATATATAT
>NW_009602103.1:0-38198 GCF_000690535.1 Cariama cristata
CACCCTCTGGATGCAACCATCCAACCAATATCCTGACAGTGTTTTCTGTATAATATGCACATACATTCATATGTGTGTGTATGTATGTTTGTTTTGTTTTGTTTTTTTTCATTAACAAACCTGAAGTTCTTGTGTAGGCTTACCATCCCCTGAGCTGATTGTTACACTATCCTTTTTCGTTTGGTTTTTTTCATTAACAAACCCGAAGTTCTTGTGTAGGCTTACCATCTCCTGAGCTGATTGTTACACTATCCTTTTTCTGGCTTGATGAATACAAGGTTTTTGCCTTGACGATCACTAAAATTCAGGGTGCTACTACAGACACAATTTATATGATTTGTTTTGATTATGTTACCCTTCCAAAGTACATGAAACAAACTTCTTATTTCATTTTTAAGGCTGTTAAGGATCTCTGCCCGCACAGCATATTCTCTCTCATTCACAGTAAAGATAAGCAACCCTAAAGATGGTGACCTGCTTCCATTACCTACTTCTGGATTTTTAAGGAAAGAAACTTCATTCTTTATTTCAGAGTGTTCCTTATGTTAGAAGGGAGATTTCTGTAACCACCCAAAGCCTCACTGTTTTCTTTTAAATCTCTGGAAACAAAACTGGAAAAGTATCATTATTTTCTGTAGGAGTTGAAAATAATCTTTGTTTGACCTTTAAACCTTCAAATACAGTCTGTTATGACTGTGATTATTATTTAAGGTTTAAATGAAAGGTGTGCATAACACCAAAAAGTAGAATGTAGTGTGAGTCTGTATAGAACTACACAAAGATGGAGATAATACTGCGTATGGAAAAGATTATCTTCTAATACAAGAAATATACATGAGTGATAGGAAGTCTTATTTATGCATGTGTTGTGTATGTATTGCTGGCTTCTTATTTTGAATTACCAAAAAAAGTAGTTTCAACATTGCATTTTCACTTTGGCTGTTATTAGTTTTTTCTTATAGACAGATTTGGAGTGAGGATTTTTTTGGTTGTCAATTTGTTACTTTCTTCTTGAGAAGTTATGGTGTCTCCTTAGACTTTTTATCTAAAAGAATGGTCAAGGCAGAGAGCTTAGAATGAGAAAGCCTTTCTTGAAGATCATCCCAACTAATTCCACAAAGGGTTCAAGCCATACTTCTGTATTAAAGCCATACTTCTGCATTAAAACTATAAAATCCAGAGTTTTGCTGTCATGCTTGTCAGATTCTAAGACATCTCAATGTCATTTTCAGAGATGTCGTTCATCTTCGTACTACCCATCTTAATGTCAGACTCCATGGTGATTTAATACCATTAAAACCGTGCTACTGGGGAGTCCATTCAGCTGTAGCTGCTCCTATCTAAATACTATTTTGAAAAATGCAGGTTTAATGTAAAGAGCTTCTCAGAAAGTAATATTTAAAGAACAGGATGAGGAGTCCCAGGTGAGTAATATGGTTGTTCAACACTTGTAGTTCTTACTGTATTTTTCATTGCATTTTGGAGTGTCACATGTGGACTGTCTGTTTACAAAATTGAGGAGCAAGCAGTTTTCAGTGCATTTCACTGTTTTTTTGTTTGCTTTTTCCTTCCCCAGTGGGATTTGCAATAGCATGATTTTTCACCCTTGGATTAGATTATCTAAAATGACCTTCATTTGGTTTGCAGCAGCCAGATGACAGTAAAACTGATTTTGAAAGTAAAAAAAATAAGACTTGAAGGAGATATATTTTATCCAGTTCATATATTTTATCTTGAAGGAGATACAGTTTATCCACCAAGAATATGGTGGAATCGAAGAAATTGCTTCTGTAGGTGTTAATGTCATCTTTATTCCCACATTTTTGTATCCATCAAACCCCCTTTTTCAAGAAAAGTGCAGAACAGTCACAAAGCTTAAACTTTTCAAGTCAGTAAGCAGTAGTTTTCATTTGAACTACTGCTACAGGATATCTGAAGGACACGAATGATTCACATGAAGTATCTGTTTCTCTTTTTAGTTATCAGTTCGGTTTTCCTCACTTACTAACTCAGAGATATAGCCAATGATGTCGTGTTTGGGTCATCCATTCCATCTGACCCAAGCTTTCAATACAAAGAATGGCATGGAGTTACAAAGCAGAGGAGTTCCACCAGTTTTTAAAAATGGGAATGAATTGCTATAAACATAGAAGCATATAGTTTTTGTTCATAAAAACTAGTATCAAATTTCTTCCTTATTCTTCCCGGTTTCCTTTGTACTTCTGTCACTGCCTTTTTTCTTTTTTACATAAACTTCTTTTCCCACATTTCAGCTGAGATAGCCTTTTATAGCCTCTCTGCAGAACTATATAATTTCTTCATCCAACGTTATCAGAACTTTTTTTTTCAGAAAACAATGAAATAATACATCTCCAGCACATTTCCCAAGTATTTCAGTTGTAGCTGTCTTTATTCCCTTCCCTACAAAGTGAATGCAGAGTTTCTAAGTCTTATTTTTACACATCGACTATGTATGTAGTAATCTGTTGTAAAGTTGGTAAAAAGGGATAGAATTGATTATAAATGTAATACAGCAACTGTTAGAGAAGGACTAATGTTTTCTGGTATTCCATAATCCTTATCTGGACTGTAACTTTAAATTCAGCATTTTCATTATGGGAAAATATCACCCCTCTTTATAAAAAGGACTAAGAGTTCACTTCAGGAAATTATGGGGAGTATTTTGAGAGATGATTTTATATGATGAAAATGTTTGTGCTCAAGCTTTACTAGTCTGCCCCAGTGTCTGAACATACTAGCAAAAAGAAATACCTTTATTGCTCGTCTTAAAGACCCGAGGGTTTTAGATTCTCTTGGGTTATTCAGTCAGCAGAGACAGTTTCCCACTTAGGTATTAAGGTATTAGCCTTAAAATGAAATACTTGTAGTTGCAGTTTTCTCATTATAGTATCATTTTACTACAGTGGTCTGCTTCAGTTGGTAGATCTTCAAAAGTGAAAGAAAAATAGATTAACATATAAAGCAAAAAAGATACTTTGCTAACTTTTTCATGATACAAAGAGTTTTCTCTCAGAATAATTACTGTAAAATAAAGTATTTTTAACTGCTAATTTTGAAATTAATTCATTTTAACAAAGTTGTCCTGTCTTGCTGCTGTCTGAGTGACTATGTTTATGAGGAACTAAAGGGATATGTCCCTTTTATCTCAGTAATAAGATATTTGTAAAATGTATGAATGTGTTGAAGAGAGTAGTGAAGGGCTGCAGTTCATTAAGTTGTATGATCTGACACTATTACCTGCTTAAAACAAACCCTTAAAAGTCAAACAAACATTTATTGCAGCTTGTAGGATTGTAAAAGATGTAAGAAAGGAAGTAATGACAAATATGAATCGTAGTGTTGCTTGGAAGGATGTAGAATAATTCACACTTGCTTAAAAATCAGAGCTTATGTAATGTTATTTCATGTTTTTCTGTTCAGTTGACTTAACTGTTTTATTAGCTAAAGAACTTGAAGTCTGACTTAAATATATCATGAAAAAACTTAAACTTTTCAGGCGAGATCTTGAATGCAAATGCAAATGTCGTATCGTAGATGTAGGTAGTACTAGCGTTATGTGCCTTAGAGTACAGATGAAATGTGCCACTTTATGTATTGTATATTCGCTTTAAGAGTAATAGGAAAAGGTATAACTCTTGGAAATAAGGTCTTTGGAAGTGTATTCACTCTATTAACGTATAGTTCACTATGTACAATGGGTATTTTCGATCTGTTTTTTTTTTTCTGTACATGGATTCATGTGCATTGAAGATCTAGTACTATTTTATTGCAGTGAAGTCATTCTGAATGCCCAAATGCAGTACCTAAAAAGTAAAATATCAGTCTCTTCTAAACTGTGAAAAACATATATAAACAAATGGCACATGAACAAATTTTTCTGCAACTGTGCTGCTGTTCTCAGTGGTTTGAACCCTGGCTCTTTGTCCATTTTATTTTTGTTTGCTTGGAACATATTTTGACCACATATACCTTGAACAACAATACGTGTGTAGCTGGGAGTAGAGTGAAAAATATGGAAACTCAGGCAGTAGTGTGTGTGTTATAGGCTTCTGAAACTAAATTTTACATGTTGGGGACAGTACTAGGATGCAAGTATTTGGGTTAGATGTAGAATTAAATTCTAGAATGGAAGATGATAAGGAAACACTTGTTGGTGGAAGGAGCCTTGTCTGGTGATGGAAAAGACCAGAAGAGAGAAAAATGTTTGTGGGAAGGAGAACAAAAACTGCTGAGGATGATGTAGCCTGTTGAAAGAAGGAAGGAGGAAACCAGGGCAGGGGAATAAATTATTGGAGAGAGGAAGCCAATAATTGAATTAATGGTGTAGATAAGAATTGATTACTGCAAAGCAGGGTAATTAGAATTTAATTGTAAGGAGACTCTCTAATCATCACGCAAATACATTTAGCAGGATGCAAATTTAGTATATTTATGAAATTCATAGTCTACTGTTTATTACTTTTTGAGAGTGTTGTCAGAGGGTCATTTGGCCTACCACTTTGTTTCCCATTGTCCTAGTGATAACTGAAGTAAGTAGTATTAGCATCTGTTTCTTCTTGAGACAAAGATTCTTTTTGAATGTAAACCTAACTTCGTACAGTCTTCAGTTTACATGTCTCTATTTACATGGTGATAATGGAAAATGAAGGTGTGACCTACAGTGCAGAAATAGAAAACCTTGAGGGACAAAATCTGGACATTTGCATTCTTAACATCATCAGTACTACAGCTAGCTCTTGGGCAGTTGTCATCCCTCCTGTTTTAAAATGAATGTTAACCACAACTGTTCTTTGAGATGCTATTAAATCTAATATATAGAAAGCAAAATAAAAGAAAAAAGAAGCCGCTAGTCTTTGCTCTTAAACAGTTTAACCTTTGAAAGTGAATTTGAGGTCATAATTCTTTAAAAATCCATAAATTTAACCATTGTGTATTATCACAGGCCTGAGTTTTGTTGTCTTTTATTTACGTGGACTTCAGGTTACAAATAGCTGAATTGTATTTGTTTTACAAAGAAGGTACATATATGCAAGCTGAGCTGACAAAGCTAGGGAAGAACACAATTGAAAAATTATCTGCAAGAAGGTGATGTTTAGATAAAACCTTTTAATCTAAAACGTCTGTGTTTTTCTACTCAGGATACAGGTCTCACTGACTGCCAGCCTAAGAATTATTCTAATTAACGTCAGTTCCTCTGAATCTGATGATTTGGACTCAACAAAGATGAATTAAGGAGAAAACTCCTTTTTGCCCAATTTGGTGTTTAGTTTGGAACGTGGGCTCTCCCTCTTTGAGAGTATGCTAACTAGTGGGTTAAAAGGTATTCAGAGGAGACTGTTTTGTCTGCGGAACTGATGTATTTTTGGTAAATAAGGCTTTTTAGATCAAAGGGAGAGTTACCGTATGACTGCTTTCCCCCATTTCTCCACCTTTCTCCTGCCCTTCCCAGTGACAATGTTTTAGGTCATTCTTCAGTTGTTATTTAAGCAAAATGAAGGGCTTCAACAGAGTTCTTACCCTCATAGGTTTGTTTAGCATGACCTTAATTGCAAGTGTCTATAACTTTCCTGTATTTGTTTGAAATAAGTAAAAAATCAAAATTACATTCTTTTAACATGCATTAAGGAGGTTTACAGTATTTTAGATCTAACTTGATAGATTTTTTTTTTTTTTTTTTTTTTTAACCTGGAAATTTTAAATCTTAAACCCTACCAAGCTGGGAAGTCCTGATTTTAGAACAACTAGGAAATGTAGCACTGTTTTTTCTGATATGCTTTGCATTAAAGGGTCACAAAACTCTTACTCTAAACATTAACAAAAGTATTCAAATCCAAAGGAGGCAGAGTATCCACCAAGATTTTCTGGGGAGTTACTCATGCTTTTTAGTGGTGACCTGTCAGTAACAAACTTGTCTTCGAGTCCTCCTAAAACAGAAGATACACCAGCTGCTATACAGTCTGACCCTTAGAAAAATGCCGTGAAAGCAATTATGAATGCAAATGTTTAGATCTTTTTATTGTCTAGGGAAGCAGTTACAAACCTGTTCACATCAAACAATGAACATGTTATTCTATTTGGGTGTTTATGTACAAAATCAAAAAAGTGCTGCTTGCCTTTCTTCAGTGCCCCAAGGTTCTGAGGATTTTCCAGCAAACAAGTTTTTATCTTTGTTTCACTTCAGGGTGACAGATGTTGTCTTGGAAATATACTTTAAGAAGCTGCATTCTTTACCAAAAAAATCCCCAAAAACCCAAAAAAACCCCAACAAACTCCCCAAAACCAACAACAACAAAAAAACACTGCACAGAGTCCTGCACAGAAATGTGTTGGTAAATATCAAAGCAGAGTATTATATACATTTTGAAAGCTTTTGAAGTCTATTGTACTTCAGTTAAATACAGGGATAGAAGGTATATATTTCTTTCTTTTATTTTGTTTTTCATGAAAATTTGGGAATTGTTATGCATTTGAATTGCATGGTGTTTATTTCTTTTAATATTCTGGATTATCTTGATTGCTGAGGAGGACTAGGGAATACTTCCATTTTATTCTACCTTATGCTACCTCCTGTCATCTTGGCAGAAGAATTTTGGACTTTTTATTTCTGTGTTTGGAAGAGTTTTTATGGTACTGAAAGAGTGGAAGCTATATCCATCAAATGCTTTTTATGATAGGCAAAAAAATTGGGATAATTTTAAGAACTAAAGAAGCAATGGTGAAGCTACAATGTTGTAAGAAAAAAGATCACTGCAAATCTTTTCTCCTCTCTGAAGGCAATTTGGACCCACAGACTGCTTAAAGATGAATTGTTCATATATGCTTCTCAATTTCCTTTTCAAGTAAATGCTGTTAAAGCCTGATCTGCAAATATTGATATTACTTTAAGAAAAAAGTCTCAGAAGTGGTCCACAGATAGTATTGACTAAAACCGGTGCACTTTTCTTTACATGCCCTAGTGCCACTGATGATTTAGAATTTGTGTCAGTAACTACTCCTGAATAATACCTTGCCTACGTGCATGTATTATAAATAAGAGTCTAGATACTGGAAGTTGTTCTAGCATAGCTACTGAACATTGCATTCAGATTAAAATTTGGATTAAACTGAGACTGCCTATCAGATTTAAATTATTGGCAGCACTTTGGTCAGCTCCATAAAATTGTGAAATTTATCAGGTTTTGGTTTTATTTAAAGAGCAGGAAGATACACTGTATCTTCAGCAGTTCCTTGATACATTCTCTGCTTTGAGTGACAGATTAAAGCAAAATCCAAGGACAACTAGGACGTGTTTTACAGTACAGTATTAAATGGCATTGGATTATGTGAAAAATAATTAAGTAGTACAAAAAAGTTCCAGGGAGCTGTTTCAATTCATAATGCTCCATATTAAGCATATATTGGCTGAATATTAAGCATATACTGGCTAAGCAGTAATTGGCTAAAATATGTTAAGTGGTCTAAAAAGACCTTCAAACCTGACTAAAACTGTTGAAAGCCAGATGCTGCAGGGTAATGGTCCATGTCATTTTGTTAAATGTACTGTTCAGTGGTTGATTCATCCTGCTGTTGAGAAGTGTTTTGTTGCTGGCATTTACCTTATGCTATCTTTTCTCAGTAATGTTCTCTCTCAATCCCTAACAGTACATTACACAGGGATGTGATTAGTTGAGGATTGCATGTTTGCACCTAAACAAGTAAAGTCATATTTATTTTTCCTCTTGAAATCTTCCCATCTTCCTCAACTATGCTGCCTGTCACATATTTAAAATGTATTGTCACTTAAACTTACAATACAATTTTTGAGCTCCTCTTCTTCATTTCATTTTTATCTTCAAGTTGTCGCTAAATCATACTCTTTTCTCACCGAAACTTATGCGAACTTCTCTAAAATTTATCCATATGCCTTCTCTCTTTGGATAAAATTTTCATCAATCCTTAGTTTATTTCCTTATCAGTTATTGCAACAACTTTTTAGCCTCCTCTTTTCACTGTCACTCTTGTGTGAGTATTGATGTCTTGCTAATAATTGCACTGCTGTGTAGTTAGGCTGCTGTTTTTCGGACTGCAAGTGATGTATGTGACAAAGAAGTGTTTCTGCAGTTGTAGGGGCTATGGTACTATACATGATATGTTACAAGGAGGAATTTGAACATTAAGATAATCCTGTTTTATCCTTTCCTTTTATCCTTTTTCTAATCCGTTTCTGAAAAACTCAAGAACTAGAATAGTTCAGCACACATTCTCAAGCTTAGCATGGAGGTACCCTGTGATACGGAGCAAGAGCTACGTAACTATTCAGGCATGGCACAAGAAGCACTCAAGAGCCTTCCCATGCCCCCACAGAGCTAATCTGCGCAGGCTCAGCAAAGGGTTCTCTTCATCACTGCTGTACCGGACTCATAACACCATTACCCTCTCTTCCTTACTGTCATAGAAAGAATCAAATTATGAGAAGGGTGACAGAGGAAGCAAAACTTGTGTTAATAAGTTCCTATCTATATAATAGTCCTCTGAGGCTTTTACCCATTGATATACTTTAGAGGAGACCTTTTGTAAGTTGTCTCTTTGAGTGAACACACCATTATCTTGCAACATAATTTTTTGGAGCAGGGAAGTGACAAAAAGTTACTTTTCCTCCTCAGCATTTGCATGAAGGCTATGCATGACATACTGGACTCCTCAGTGCTAATGGTTACAAAGCAAAGACCTGTGCATGGTAAAATTTGGCATGAGAAGTTCCCGGGATGAAATGTCTATAACTGGGCAATGCTAAAACCAGAATTCTTTTTATTAATTTCTACAGTGTTTGTCTAATGAAGACAGAAATTAATGTGAAGAAGGCACTGAACACAGTGATGTAGTGTCAGGCATTAAATGGCTCTGTAACTTGCAGTGGTTCCTCCCTATCAAAGTGTGAGGGAGCTGGGGTTGTTTAGTCTGGAGAAGAGGAGGCTGAGGGGAGACCTGAGTGGAGACCTGATCGCCCTCTACAACTACCTGAAAGGAGGTTGTAGTGAGGTGGGGGTTGGGCTCTTCTCCCTGGTAATTAGCGATAGGATGAGAGGAAACGGTCTCAAGTTGCGCCAGGGGAGGTTCAGGCTCGACATTAGAAAGAACTTCTTCACCGTTAGAGTTGTTAAGCATTGGAACAGGCTCCCCAGGGAGGTGGTGGAGTCATCGTCCCTGGAGGTATTCAAAAAACGTTTAGATGTGGTACTTCAAGACATGGTTTAATGGACATGGTGGCATCAGGTATAGGGTTGGACTTGATGATCTTTGAGGTCTCTTCCAACCATAATGATTCTATGATTCTTTCAGCCAATCTTTACCAAATCACTAGGTTCTGCTTAACTCTTCAGATTTTCCATTATTCCTTCCCAGGTCTGTGATACGATTTCATGAGATAAGGGAGAGGAATGGAGTGTATGAGGTGCAAGGGAAGAAGAGAAGGAGGAGGAGGAGGAGAGGGAAAAGGGTGACTGAGAATTAGTATTATTTATCTGCCCCATTCTCTCTCTACTGCAGAAGTAAAGATAGCAGGTGCTGAAACAAAGAACAAGAAACCTTTGGTGATGACCTCAAAGGTGTCATGTAAATGCCTCAGTGAACTTTAAATCTGGAAGTAGTTCAGCTGTATTAGTGTGAAGCTTTGTGAGGGCTATCTAGCCTGGGAAGACCACTATGCTCTGCCAGGACCAAAAGTAGTGTCTGTCTCTGTAGAGCATTGCTCTGGGTCAGCTGCTTCTTGAAATAGTTTCTAGAAATATTTGTTCTAATATATATGAATGGAAGAAGAAGACATGAGTGCAAAGTGAGATGTGATGCAACAAAGCTAAATTATGTCCAATTTTTCATTGTTACCGGATTACTGAAGAATTTGATATAATGGGATAAGTTGGCAAGTTGCAGTTTTAGCTTGAATGATAGGACAAGTATCTTAATCGTGTATTTTGAGATCAGCCTCCTAAGAGCCACCTCTCTTCACTTCTCTTCAGGACTTCTTGGGAAGATTAAAGAGCTGGGACTATAAAACATGAAAAATAAGTATTAGTTTTGTACTGAATTCTCTATAAATCAGCAGAAAGGCATAGAATGAACAAGAAATTATAAACAAAGGAGTATTTTAAATCTTTATAAATCTTAATTTATTTGAATAATGTTGCTCTGATTTGTGTGTTTTACAGCAATTAGCAAAATTATTTCAGCTATTATGGCACAAATAAAAATAGAAGAAGGAGCAGTAGAGATGTATGTGATATAATTCAGCTGCCAAATAGAATGCAGTAAGCTCCTGAAGATAGAGTTGGAAACTATTTACTGTGTGTTGTTTGTTTCTAAATTATTTTTTTTTTTTTATTAATAAGTAATGATTCAAAAGTAGTGTTGGAAGAGAGGACTCGGGTAATTTTTTGGAAACCTGACTATCCCTTCTTGTTATAGCCCACTTCTGCCTTTCTATGTCTATAAAGTTAAATTTTGTACATTTTGCTACTGTAGAACAAAGAAAATGTCTAAAGAACAAATATTTTAAAACTATGTTTTCAGCTTTTCTTTACTAAGTCTGTATCAGTCAGGCTGCATTACATACCAATTTTGGAAATAGATGAGGTTTGCAAGATTACCTTCTAAATCCTGAGCTAAGCATTTGATAGTTGATAGCTTTTTAAAAAATGAACTACTTTAAAGGAAAAAGCTTTGTTTCAGTAGATAGAGTTCTGTTGAAGAGTCTAGGATGAATTATTACAGCTTTATATTTTCTTTATAACTTTCAGTTCTGTAGCACAGGAATTATTATGTAATATCAGAGCAATTCAATACAAGATGTAAACATGTAGCCTCATTCTTAAATAACCTATACATGCTCCTTAATTCTTTCCCTCATGTCATCTAAGTCAACAAAGACTGGAGGCTAGGTTTTTGTTTGTTTGTTTGTTTGGTGTTTGTTTTTTTTTTTCCCTTAAATGCCAGGAGAAACTGAAGAAGGTTTAGATTTTATTGTCAAAATGTCCTACATGGAAATCGTTATTTGCTGGCAAGACTAATCCAAGAGCCCTTTGTTTTATTGGTTTCATCAGTAGGAATCTGCATGAATTGAAGGAATTACGTCGTTAGTTGTCTGAGGCTCCATTTCTGAATTAGTGATAACTTTATAGAGAAGACAAGGGAGTTAGTTTGGAGACATTTGTACAGACACTGTTTTCGAATAAAGAGGTTAAAATAACTATTAAATTGTTAGGTTTTAAAAGTTTTTAAAGTAATATATAGCTATGATATACCTACCAGTGAGATACCTATGCAGCTATAATGATATAGCTGTGTTATACCTACCAGTGTAACACAGTTATTGGGTTTGTCTGCCATAACCTCCTTCAAGGACACAGAAGGAGTTTATTTAAAGCACAATCTTATATATATATATGTAGTATTTTCGACATTCACTGAACATGATCCTTGCAAGTTTGATTGTATTACTGACAAAGAAGAAATGAAGGAAATCAGTGTTATAGAGACAGACAGCTGCTGTCTCGTGTGTGATAGTGCAAGGTGAAAAAGGCAGATAGTGAGTTAATGTAAAACATGAAAAAATAACATTATGAAATGACTTAGAAGGTGACACAAGTAGAATGGATATATGAATTTCACGTGGTGTGATATTATTTTGTAACATCTATGGAATATTTTTGCAATAATTAAATGAAATGAAAAACTTAAAATCATGTATGGTTATTTCTTTGAGAGGAAGATTCTTTGTGACCTATTTTTTGGGTGAAAAATAATAAAAAACCCCGCATTCTATTAATATCCTGCCTGAAGGAACAGGTTGATAAATAGTTGAGATATGAAAAAGATTTAATTCTTATAATACAATACTTTATAATTGTTGGGGTATATTGTTTTTTTTTTTCTCCTTTCCTGTGGTGTTCAGAACACTGATACCGTATCCAAACAATCATTGAACAATTTAATTTAGAAATTCTAGTGTGCTGTATAGCTGTTCCGTATTCTGATACAGCAGTTCCTTTATTTTCTATAGAACTGATAGTTGCTCAGGGAAATGAGCTGTGACAGTCCTTTATAAAAAATAGAAAGAATTTTTCCACTGAGATTTGATATTATCTTTGAAAAAAGAAATTATTCTATGAATGTGAAACTTACTGCTTTCATATGGTTTTTTGTACTGCTTCCCTTATGCGCTCTGAATTTCGTAGTATTTTCAGCTTCATACTACACCCTGCCTTTCTGACCAGTACATAATTGCAGTTTCGGCACTAGGCATGTGCTTACTTGCCATCTAAAATGCATGCTGATTGACCAACCGATCGGTGTCTTTTAAGATGGATGAGAACCATTTTAACTGAATTTTAACTGTCTGCCTCTGTGTCAAGGTACTGATTTGTCTGTCTTTAATCAGCAAATTTCATTAAATTTGCAGGAACTAAAAGTCTTTGAGAGCTGTCCTATTTGTTTGAACTTAAAAGCTATTATAGGGGAAAGACAGATGGTTTGGTCCAGTAAAATTTGTTTCCTGGTGGAGATAGAAGCAAACCAAAATCAAACCAGAAACTTTAGTTTCTAATTCTTTCTGAGCTATGGACTTCATTCTCGGCTGAGTTATGAAAAAATTATTTTGAATACTTTAAAAGAAGTGTACATTATGTACACTAAAAGTTATGTACATTATGTACATTGAAAGTATACATTTTATGTACATTAGCTTGCTTGAGACCTTTCACTTCTCATCCTTAGTTAAAAATAAGTCTGCTACTGAAATACATCTATTACTGGATTGATGCAACACTTTTATATATGGTATTATCATTATAAATAATATGATATGTATAAAACAATTAAAAATGAAGGTCTCGGTTCTTCAGTCTGCTATGAGCACAAGACTTTCCATAATGCAGAACAACCGTAAAATTTTTACTTACGGGGATAAATAAAACAATATTCTGCTGTCTGGGGAAATTCTCTGCCAGAGCATTAGCTGGTTTACGTAGGTAGTCTTCCTCTTACGGTAATTTCTGCTTCAGCTCTTGGTATAAGAGGAAAAAGAAAGATTGCACAGGGCAAAGCAAACATACATGTGACAGATTTATCCTGTGTGATTTTTCACTGCAGTAAGTTCAGGTTTGTGACAGATACTTAGTAGGTTGTTGCCACCTCCAGCTCACCAGACTTTTTGTCTACTCATGAATCAGCTTTGGAATGATTGCCATTTTCAGCTAATGCATCACATTGGCGAAGTAAATACTCCAGATTGAAAACTGAGTGGCTCGGGAGCTGGTTTGTGTATCAAATATTGCTGTCTTAGAGTTGATGATGGTCTTTGTAGCACAGGCAGTTGGAGTTAAATTTTCATTTGTCACCACGTGTCTGTTAGAACTCACAATAGCAAAATTTAATTGTACTGTTAGATGTTAACTGTGCTTGTTACCCAGCTTCTGCTGGAACTAGGTAGCATAAGGTCAGGCAGCTGCAATCAATATTTGGAAATCACAACTTCTGTTTAGGTAGATCTGAGTCCAAATAATGTATCCTACTGACAACTGGTAGGAGATGGGTCAATGAAGAGTTCTAAGTGCAAGTACTCCGTTATTAATGTCTGATGTGTTTTTTATATAGAGCTAAAAGTATGGGTTTGAAGAGCTGATTATACAGTGAAAACTAATTGAGATGTATAATATATTGTAATGGCAATTGCATTTCAACTGCTTGATCTTTCCTTTCCTAGATAATCCCTGAATTTTTCATTTACCTTAAACCGGTACTAACACATGCTGGGCATTAAATTAGATTGCAAAGCCTCTGTCCACAGAAAAGGGGGAGATGGGAATGTGAATTGTTGAAGCCATTTGGTATGAAAAAAGATTCCAAAGAATTGGAACTGTGTATAGTTCTAATCCTGGAAATATATTTCCTGTTGGATAAGAGAACTAGGAAATTGACTTTTTAAAGGAAAAAAGATAAGAAAGGAACATTCTGCCTTTAAGAAAGGGAAATAGAGGTAATGTAGGTGGTTGCTGCTCTACCCACCTCACTATGTGCTTTAGAATTCAGTACTGTGAGAAGGTGAGGTTCACTGCTTGAGCTGGTTTGTCAAGCCAAAACTTAGGGACGCTTAAGGATTCTCAGTCATTGCCTGACTGATAGGGAAGACCCATGGTGTGTGTCCGATATAATGTAAAGAATCATTATTGTGTTGGGTTTTTTTTTTTCATGTTTATGATCTAGTTTCCATGACTTCAGTAAAAAGCTAACTTTTTGCTCTGCGTAACTTTTCCAACATTGCCCAGAGCAATAAACCCAGAGCATTTATCGAGAGATACTGAACTGAGCTAAGGAGCGTGATTTGCCTCCTCCACAGCCCATCCGAAGAAGAAACGGTTGTAGACAGGTTTGTAAGCATAGTGTCTCCAAGGAATTTGCAAACCTGTGTGCTTTGAGGAAATAGTTCGCTTTTCTAGGAACTTCTAATTTCCTGCATGTAGTTTATCTGAGACATTGTCATGTGTTTCCAGGGCAGGGCCACCTCCAAAGAAAACTGATGTTACATTAAAATGTACCTTTATGTGTAGAAAAATTCTTCATAGTCATTGGATCTGCTTCATATGCATGTATCTTCAAAACAATTAACTTATATTTGAAGAATTTAGTGATAGTAATCAAATCTGAGACAACTCTGACTTCCAGATTAGCTTGAGCTAATTATATTGGAAAAAAGCTTTCTAATGTAAACTGATCGAAACAAGTTACAGTTTTGTAGAAGATTTGCAAAGTATCTTTTGTGTCAAATGTAAGTATGGAAGAACTCTACCCTTCTTAGAAATTGCATCCCTTATTCTAATAAAGGAACTAAATCATGTCATCTATATGGCCATTACCACTAATTTACCTGGGATTTAAGGCAAAGTTTTGTAGCAATTCTTTTTCCTGCAGAAAGTATGACTCCAGGATCTAAGAACTCTCACCTAATTTCCCATTTGTTCCTGTGCCAATTTGAGAGTTGTCTATTTGAAAAGCTTTCTTACTCTATCTGAAGGAAAAATATGATAACAATAGTTGCCATAAATAAATAGAAATGAATGCAAGCTAAATAAAGCTGTTAAATATGGAAGAGCTGAAGAATGGAATCCCCTGTTGAGTGGGCTGTTAATGGATCCCTGCAACTGAGACAGCACCTGGATGTGGCGGTGCCCCCAGTCTATGACTGATACAAAAAAACCCACTAAATTTCAAATGAAAAAACAGGAGAATGTTGATTGTGGCATTTGTCATGGAAAGGAACATAGATGTAATCCATTTTTAATCAAGAGTGTCAGTGGAATTCACAGATGTATTCAAATGTAGGATTCACCATCTCTAATACAAATGCCCTTTACAGCTATATGCTCCAAAAATACCATAGATTCTGTTTGTTGTCTTAATAGGTCATGTGTAATGACTGAAAAACTGGAACTATTAAGTTTTTTTCTCAACTAGGAAATCTCTTTGGTTTAAGGAAGCTCAATTGCTATGGTAGCAGCTTTCTTAGATTAGGCATCTGGAAGACAATACTATAAACAATGTTTTTGAAAGGCTCCCCCCTTGCCCACCAAATTGGTGGCAGATGAGCTCAGGAAAAATTTGGAGGTGTCTAAAAACAAATTAACATGATCAGTAATAGAAGAGGGGGATTTTATTTGTAAAAATGCGGTGAACGATTCAGGAAGTTGCTATTATTGCCTATAATACTACATGAGCCCTTGTGAGATGCATAAAGAGCTCTGAAACAGTTTCAGAAGTTTTGCAAATGCTCAGAAGTCTATAAATTCTATTCTGAATTGGGCAAACTTGATTTGAGCTACTAGAGGCATGATTCATGTTGTTAGTGACACAATAGAATTAATTTATTGTTATTGTGTGACATTGTAATACCACTATTAGTGACCAGCTGCATTACTAGAAGGTATTTCATTGTGTCTTAAAATGTAGTAGAGTTACATATGCTCTTAATTCAGATTTATACAAGCTACACTTTAAAGCAAGAGATTATAAAAGGATTTAGATATCCTGGCTGGGGTAAAGAATTCAGAATTAATTTCATGATAAGTTAATATATAGAAAAAATACTAATGCTTGCTTTTTTTTCCCCCTCAGCCAGGTGATTCTCAGATAATTGAAATCATCTTAGGGCAAATAATTTCATAGGAATGTCTAAGGATGGCAGTGAGTTTAACATTCAAAAGCAGTTCAGTTGGTACGCAATGAAATTCCTCATACAGACTTTCCTCCCTCAGGACAGAACTGGAATAGATCAGATTGTTAGTTTTTGTAAACTGGATGGGATAATTTAGATTCCATATGCCATTTCTTACTCTTTCTTTATTTCCTTGTCAAGCAACTGTAATGTTTTTGTGATAGTTATCAAGTAGCAATTGAAGTTGTTACCCTAGGAATATAAGCTTCATTTCATCCTAGTTTTCACGTTTTTTCATTAGTCTCAGAAGAATGGAAATATTTAACTTAGTAAAACTGATTATAGTCCTTCCTTTTTAAACATTCAGACCAGAGGCTGAAGACAGTAAGCATTGGGTTTCATCTTCTGAAACTTTATGCTCTTGGGATTTACTGAATTTTTATTTCCATGTGTTTTAAATTAAGCTCTCTGTGTCCTTCTGAAGAAGTGCTATTCATCAAACTGCATCTTTTTGGAAATTTACCTGTGTTTTGATTGTCTTGGCAGCGATGCTATATTATTCTTAGTTGGATGGGTTGCCAATCTTCAGAACTACTAAGAAGATGACTTAAGTCTTTTTTTTGAAAAATTTAGTTTCTCCTGAAATTCAGCAGTTCCAAAGCATTTTGAGCTATTCTTTTTGTAATTACATGTTACTGTGAAATTTCTGCAGCTACCGTGTTATGCTTCATTTAAGGGTAATGTTAAGTATGGAATATGATATATTTACAAGATATAAGATAGTAATTCACTCTGTCCTGCCTGAACACAAAATGTGTTCCAAGCACCATTTAAACTTTATGATAACGTGCAAAGCCTAAGACTTATGGAATATCGTCTGAGAACCTGTTCATGTTAAGAACATCCTAAGAAATATTTTCCACCTTAACTAACACTGGTTCAGCTCTCATCGTACCACTCTGGCAAACATTGATTATATGGGCTGTTGAATCCTTTTTAAAGACGTTGCTGCATGATCCTGATGGATTTAATTGATGGGGTTACTGCCAGTAATGGCAGCTCCTGACGTACTTAAATGATAGCTCTCAGTGTAGCTTCTCTTGGTGGATAAGAGGAAATTATATCTATATATATATATATAGGTGGGAAGAGACTGGAGTGTTTTATCTTAATAGGGTAATAATTTTGTATTGTGGTTATCTTTCTCTGTATATCAAACCAGACTTTTCCATGTATTGTGCAAAATTTTTTAAAATCTTAAGAATTGTCATGAGTCTAGGGCAGGCAGACAGATCACCAGTACCCCTTTAAGTACAAGTCAGAGGTGATGAAGATAATTCAAGTTTCTCACATTCACTGTTAGAGGAAACAAGAAGCATTATTGATTGGGAAAATAAGACTCTGTAAAAGAAAGCAAATTTAGCAGTTCTGGCAGTTCTGTCTATACAGAATGATTAATTAAGGGGGTAGCATGGATTGGATATCTGTCTTAGGCAAAGTCATAACACCACGGTTTGATTTTTTTTTAAAAAAAAAAATTGTAAATATGTACTAATTATGACTTATCAGTTATATAAATCTTTTTGTAACATTTTATTTGAAGGAAAGAAGGATGGGAAAATATATTCTATGATTATAAAACACCAATTGACTTATGATCATACAGTATCTAGAGTGTCAAGGAGGAAATGCCGGTATTCAGAAACTAGAAGAGAAAGAAATGTTTTTAATTAATGCCTGCAGTGCAGCCCTTGGTATTTATTGCTCAGCCACAGGTTTGAGACTTGCCTGTGGCTTTCTCTGCTTTTGGAATTTCTCAAAAAATTGATTGGTTTACTAGTTAAGAAAATAATTTGTGAAAATGTTGCACTATTCAATAAATGGCTGATTGTCTGTTATACTACATAATATTGGTGTATTTTAGCAAAGTGGAAGAAATCATTATGGTTTAGATCCTGACAGAATTTAAAAACTCAAACTTCTAATAATTGAAACCAAGAAATAATTCCATTATTGGAGGAAAAAGAGGAATAGCACTGCCATGTAGCTTTTTTGAGGGACGAGGTAAACAGGAATTGATGCATGTGGAGAACAAAACCTGAAAACTTCTAATAATTGAAACCAAGAAATTATTCCATTATTGGAGGAAAAAGAGGAAGAGCTCTGCCATGTAGCTTTTTTGAGGAACGAGGTAAACAGGAATTGATGCATGTGGAGAACAAAACCTGACATAAATAGATGGTTTAGAGAACTATGACATATGTCATTTTGTGGTGCCTGCTTGGTTTTCCACTGAGAACTTGTAGAAACACAGTAAATTGGAATAAAACAAAAAGTCTCAAATTATATTTGTTGTGGTTCCATACTCACTTTGTAGATGCCAAGATAAGTAGTCAGAGGGTTTGTTTCTGACAATGAATATCTTTTTCTATTCTTTGACAGCCACGAGCTGTCGCTGGTTTTCGAGGAACAGTACGATATGCATCAATCAATGCTCATAGAAACAGAGTGAGTATCGCAATCTATATCATATCTATCTCATGTAGCTGAAAGCAGTCAGTAATGCAGTTGTTATTGATTTCCTTTTTTGTATTTTTATGTGTGTATTTATTATGTAGAAATTAATACTTACAAATTTTGGGAAAAGATAATATACTTTACAGTAGTCGTGGGTAAAAAAGTTCTTGTAGAAATAATAGTGGTTTTAATAGTTACCTTTGCTGTTCAATTGTATTGTAAGTTAATAAATTAAGAAGGTGAAGTTACATTTTATAAAATACATAATGTCCAGTATGTCATCTTAACATCATAAACTAAAGAAATCTGAATAAACAGCTCTTCCAGTATAGAAATTTGCAGTTATTTTAACACACTTCAACCTTTCTTTTGTCTCTTTTTATCTTCTATGGACATTTACTTGTATATTTGTACTTAAAATAGTTGCTGGATTTAATCATACGAACTTGTTTTGCAGTGTTGATTATATTAATTTTTTATATGTAATAATTTAAGTCTCCAGTGTAGTAAAGACTCTGTCTTCCCTTTTGTCTTATAGGTACTTGTAAGATGCATTAAAATAATATTTCTTTTTCACAGGAAATGGGCCGGCATGATGACCTCTGGTCCCTGTTCTACATGTTGGTGGAATTTGTGGCTGGGCAACTGCCTTGGAGAAAAATAAAAGATAAGGTAAACCTAGAAGTGAAACCAAAGAGCACGAAGGAGATTTACTTCTGGATTGCAAGTGAATGCTGTGATAAAAATTCCACTAAGAACCACTTGTTCATTAATTTTAATGTTACATTTCTAGTGTTTTCTAGTGTTAGTTCTCATTGCTAGTGTGATGATATAAAAAGCAGTCAAGTTTTACGAACTGTTCTAGTCAGGAATTGGATTGTGCATCTCGTTTGCAGATGTTTTAAAAAGCAAAAGTAAGTGTATATGTGCCACTTACTTAATTTTCCTGGTTTTGCTTGAGTACTTTTTTTATTTAATCTATCACACATTTAGAATTTCTTATCTATTTTGATTATTTGTTAAATGAGCGTTTCTTATTTGCTAGTGAACAAAAGTGACTCAGTCAATATGCTGTAGTGCCTTAAGTCATATATCATAGGTGAAGTATGCGAAGAAACAACATCTAATTAGCCTATTTTTACTTCTTTCAAATTCTTTTGAAATTAAATTGAAATAAAATTACTCTTTGATGTGGTTTATGCATTGGTAGATGACTGTGGTGTATGGGTAGTGTCTCTTTTTTGGCTTTGATTTACTCATCTTACACTAAAGAGGATTTACTAATCTTACACAATATACTGTGATGACCAAATATACACCAAAAAATGACTGAACTTCAGATGATGCAACAGGACATTTAAATATTAAAACCATAATTTTTAGAGGGGTTGGAGTGTCTAATGACAGTCCTTGATATCAGGGAGCATTCAAACACAGCAGAAAATTAAGTGGCTTTTCCTATTGAATTTGAAGTTTGTACATCATTTTGCATGTGTACTGAGGGCAATGACAGAATCTCTTATCTTGCTCTCTGATACAGAATGACCTTCCGCAGTACTATTCAGTATAACGTACTTATTCATCTTTCTGGCCAGTAGTGTATTGAATGGCTGTAAGATATGAAGTGAGTATGTTGTAGCAGAGAATGAAGGCAGGTTAATGTTTGTTCTGTTTACTCCTAGGAGCAAGTGGGCTCCATTAAAGAAAGATATGAGCACAGACTTATGTTGAAACATCTTCCTCAAGAATTCAACATCTTTCTGGATCACGTTTCTAATTTAGATTACTTTACAAAGCCTGATTACCAGGTAATCATTTTTACTATTTTGTCCTTCTGATTTTTAAATAGCAGAATTTTATGGGATTTCATCTTCAATTTCCTTTGATTTCATTGTATAATCTTGGTAGCGATTATGGATTGTGCCACCACAAAGTTATTTTAATGACCATCTAGTGCCATGGAAACTTTGCGGTTCAAAGATGCCATTTTTTTCCATTTAGGAAGAGTAAGGCCGTTAAGTTTCCAAAAACAATTGACAGTTGCATTGCAGTCAGTATTTTGTTAGGATTGGGCACTATCCTACTATCATGGCCTCTAGAGGGTGTGCCTTAAGTTAAATTGATCAGACTGTTTTCTCAGTGATAGTCATTCTGGCAGTTTTCCAAAAACTGGAGCTCAGCACCTGCGGTATATACAGCTAGAGCACAACATGCAGCCATGGTGGGTTTTTAGGGCTGAAGTCTTGCCTACAGAGATCACCAGAAAACTAGTCATTTTGCTTTGTTTAAGAGAGTATTGCCCGCTGTTATGGACAGCCTCAGCTCGGAGATAAAGTGATAGGTGCTGAGAGGGTATGCTGTGTGTGTCTTATTCACTCAGTGTTGACCCATGATTTAACAATAAATAAAACTCAAAGACAGAACTCTGTTCTATACCAGTTTGTGGAAAGCAGCAGAGGAATGCTCAGAAAAAGCAGAGAGGGAGAGACTGAGAGTTTTTTCAGTTTCACAAATTGTGGGAGAAGTTGAACTGATTTAACATCACACCATGACAAGTTGTCCCTGTGTGCCTTCCCTCTGGCTCTCAGAAACACACATTCCTGTCAGCTTCCCACTTGCCTTACCTGTCTGCCTCTGTGCAGTTGTTCAACTCCCTAACTCAGCAAAACCAGAAGGAATGGTTTTCTGCTGGTGTGCAAACTGAATTGGTTCAACTGAATAAATAAATAATTCTGACTAATTCTAGAATTGTAACTTTGATAAGAATGATTCCTGTGCTTTACTTGCTAAGATTAACAGAGAAATCAAGATATATAAGATTCAAAATAAGAACGGAAAATTGCAAGGGATAATTCATTTCCTGTTAGTAACTGTATTTCTCTAAATGTACTGGTATGTTCTTCTGCACATTTGCAAAAAAAAAAAATCACTTTTTGTGCAAAAATTTCAATGTAAAAAAAAAAATCTTATTACAAATACAGAAAATGTTCAGCATTCCTGAAAAATAAATACGTTGATTTTTTTTTTTCCTTTTCCATTACAAATTTCCATGGAATTTATCCTATAATTTACAATTAAGGAAAATTATTAAGAAAGTTTTGAGTGTTTTGTGTGCCTCGTTATAAAGATGACTTTTTTTTTCCCCCCTACGGTAAAAATTACTGATTGCAGAAATTTTGATGTTGCATGGAAAAACCTTGATTGTAGACTGGTAAATATGTTTTATTTACATTATATATCCTGAACAATAAAACATATACACAGGCACATTTTTGCAAAACCTTTTTCTGTGGTCTACTTGTATCTAACAAAGCACTCGAGGATTAACATGATACCAGGACAGAGTTTCTTCATGACAGAGACAGCCCAGTAAGTTACAGTCCTCTGGTTGGTAAAGGAATATTTGCAGTTGGGTAGCTGCAGCCTCAGCCTTCTGACACAGTCTTGCTCATGTTTTTTAGACCAGAGCAGGGTGGTTTTATTTAGGGCAGTGGGAAAGTGCTTTACTTTCCATGGTCATTTAAGCTTTGGTCTCTCTTAACTAGTTTGTTGCAGCAATGCTATTCATACTTACGATATGGATCATTCTTTGTTCGTTTTTACGGTTAGGCACTGAACAAGAATGTACATGGTCAAGATTCCTGCTTTGAAGAGTTTACGGTCTAAAAAGTTCATGACATAGGCCTAGAATCCACATTTGATTTGGCAATGTCAGATATGTTTATTTTATTCAGATATTTATGCATACATTGCCTCAGCCTCCTGTCATCATTAACCATTTGAGTTTGTGTTTGCATTATAGCAGAAATTGTAGAAAAGATTTAAAGGAGAATGACCTTAAAAATGACTGCAGAGAGACTGCGTAAGGTTTACAGGAGGAGGAGAACAAAAGAGAGTACATATGGGACAGTGAGTGAACTATAGCTTTGTGCACTTCAGTAGGATTTCAGAACTGACTGGGATAAATGGCACACCGAAGGTTCTTCAGAGTAAGGATAAGATGGATACACCACTTCATACAAGAAAAATGATCCAAACTTCACATCCTTTTTAAGTTGCTAAAGGGTATGTGTTTTTAGAGGAGGCCAGAGAAAAATTTTCAGCATCCTAGATTGGAAGACACAATGAAAACTAGAGTTTTAGCTTTTAGGAAAAAAAAAAGATTAATTTTAGAAATGTTACAGAGTAAGAGATAATGTGACATGGACACAGCCTTCCCACCAGTGACTAGAATGAGACAAAGTTTTTTCACAGGGAAAGGAAAGTAGATGCAATTTCTTTCTCTGTTGTGGACACAAATTGTTCCAGATGCTTTTTTATAGCATAAAATGAGGATGGAAAGCAAATCAGTATCCTTCCCTACATACTCCTTATTAATTTCCATGGTTTCTAACAGTGTTACTGAATATATTCTTTTATCTTGCTCTGCTGGAGAGACATTGGATGCTATTCTGCAGCAATGTAGTCATGCTTGTGTGTGTATGTGTGTGTGTGTCTTTCTGTCTTTTATGGAAGCCTATGGTGTATCTTTGCCTCTCTTTACTGATAAAAACACAGAATTTTGCATATCTTAACTTTGAAACCTTGGAAAATGAGAAATGGTTCATATAAAGAACTGCGTCCTTTTTTGGAAAATTGTTGTCAGCCAAAATCTTAAAGAAGAGACATGTTAAAATATTGCAGGAGGATATTTCTTAATTGCTTGATCTCTTAGCAAAAATTAAGCTTATTAACTTTTTTCTTAATTTTTAGCTTCTCATGTCTGTGTTTGACAACAGCATGAAAACGTTTGGGGTTATTGAAAGTGACCCTTTTGACTGGGAGAAGAGTGGAACTGATGGTTCTCTGACAACCACAACAACTTCAACCACACCTCAGTTACACACTCGTCTTACTCCGGCTGCAATTGGGTATGTATGCACATTGTGGTCACTTAAACAGCAGCCACAGAGTACCAAAGGGAAATTATCTCCATAATTCAGGATTTTTCTGCAGGATGTTAAATAAATAGAGGAATGGAGGCTTGGGAGCATTTGAAGTGTTTCCCTTTTTAGGGTTCCTGTTTATACTATCCTGAAAGATCAGTACTGCAGTCCTAAATTTATAGTAATTAAAAATAGTAGCTCAGGAAATTGCATGTAAATTTGCTAGTCCATCCTTTGCTAAACCATATTTTGTGAAACTAAATGATGCGTCCTGAGTTTAACTGCCTGAATATAAACCCATTGTTTTCTATAAACTTGGAATAAACTACTAGCTGCAATTTCCTTATAACTTTGAAAAATGTATAGCTCTTTATAGGAAATCTGGCAATAGATTTTAGTCGTGTTTAAAATAATATTTAATGTGGTCTTTGAGACCTTCTGCAATTAAGTAAGTTGGATGTGATGTGATGTTTAATAATATCCATACCCATCTCGGGATTGGAGAATATACGAAGTATTTATGGGTGAGAAGGAAGGAAGACCTGTTGCCTGTTCTAGACTTTGAGTAGATCAACTTTTTATCTAAGAGTCACGAGGGTTGTGACCTGGGAGTTTTGACAGTGTAGTGAGGCTGAAAAACGCCAGAATTTCATGAAAAATGTATTAAATTCCCAGTATTTCAAGGTAATTTAGGAAAAAAAAAAAGGTATTAAAATAAATGTCAGGCAAGACATTCACTGGTATTAATATTACATAGGTGTACAATGTGCACTATTGAACACACTAAAGTTGACAAGGGCTTTGCATATCATTCAGTCCCATTATCACACTAGCATCACACTGGCATTATTGGTAGTCTTGGCTGCAGTTAACAATTTTGGTGACTATAAAGGAATGACTTTTAGTTGACCTTCTGACCAATCACTTTTTAGGAATAGCATTGCTTCAGTTTTAGATACTGAGCTAAGCCTTAGCCCTATTAAGGCCCAAGTCGATAGGACTACAGAACTTTAATTAAAATGTAATGTCTTATTAGCATTAGGTTTATGTTTTGATTATCAATAATTGGACCAAAATAGCACTTTGATAAGAACAGTGATTAAAATTGCATTTAGTTTGCAGAGTGATCTTTCTTCCTCACGCAGTATGTTTTGTTATTCTGCCAAATTCTGGGGAAAAGGAAACTATATTGTGAAAGTTGCCATTAACTTTTTTTGAATAGAAGAATATGTGTAGAAGTGTCAGGAGTGACGTTGAGCCCGGACATGATCTCTAAGAAATTTTCTCAGAAGTTACTTTGAAAACATTAAAAAACCCTACTTTTAGGTGATTGTTTTTTGATTTACACCTTTTGTTATGTGCCTAAATTAAAGAAACGTAAATTGTGAAAACCAAGAAGTAGGATTTTTTTGTATTAATTAATTTACAAGATTTAGTTTTCTACAGAAGCAGGCTTTTGCTTGTAATTTTTTGTTTGTTTTTTCTCAAAGACTTTTACCTTTCTGATTTTTTTTTTTTAATTTTTTAAAACTACTTTTGTAGAATTGCCAATGCCACTCCTATCCCAGGAGATTTGCTGCGAGAAAACACAGATGAAGTGTTTCCTGATGAGCAGCTCAGTGATGGAGAGAATGGTATTCCAGTTGGTGTGTCACCAGAGAAACTACCTGGATCCCCCGGGCATCATCGTCCTCAGGAAAAAGATGTTTGGGAAGAAATGGATGAAAACAGAAACAAAATAAAACTAGGGATCTGTAAGGTACTTGCAAATCTGCATTCTGAAGACCATCTTTGAACAGTTTCCTGTCCTCATAGTGCACATAACTAATAATGCAGTCTTAGTAATATTGATTATCCAGAATGATCTAAGAAAACAAAATTTATGGTAGAGTTAACACATTTTATTAGAGTGATTTATCTGCTTGTTCCAGTATAAAAGCTTTTTTGGGCCTTGTGTTTCTTTATCAGGTCTTTATCATGAATAGCAGATTGCTGATAACTTGAGACCCGTTGTAGTTTATTCATATTCATGTTCTTCAGACATGTGTTTGATTCTTGCTTACTGAATGAAACCAAAACAAATTTCCTGCATCTTGCATGTGTGGAAGTTGGATACTGAATATACAAAAACAGGTTTAATGTTATTTTTCAGTTGACAGATTGGCAGTGTGATTGGCAGTATCCATTTAATTCACTTGGTGTTTTTTGTCTCCGTAAGATATGATAGCATTCTACCGATCCCAAGAGGTTCATGGGCTAGTCTGTAGAAGACAATGCTGCCTAATTTCGAAAAGTAGTCTCTGAGAAGTGGTTCCTGTCCCCCTTGCTCACAATGACAACATTTCATACTCAGATGGAAGTAGCCCTGTTTCTTGATATCAAAATGTTTTGAATACGAAGAGGGATCTGGTACTGAAATGTTCTTTAGCTAGGAGCGCTGTCCAGTTTTGAGGCTGTTACTTCTTGTTTACTGGAAAAAAATGTATTGTGGGAAAGAATAAGGCATGGTGCCTATTTTCAAATATGCTTATTTGTTTGTCTTTTACCAAGGAATGAGAAAAGGAGATTGTTCTGGTTTATTTCTATTAGTTATACCTGTTGAAACTAAGGATGATCATAATTTCCCATCTCTAAATCATGTCATTATTATACAAGATGGAATGTGGTTGGACTAAAACATAGTTCTGAGTTACAGAAATATCTAGTAGATGTAGTGTATAACAGTGTCATATGCTCCAGAGAATCATAAAGACAGCTTGGAAGCTAACTTCTCTTTAATAACAGTACTTGACTGTAAAGCAGACTGAAGATGCTGCCAAGTGCTGGGTTTCAGGCTATTATTAAGGAAAATTTCAGAGATGGGTGTGAAATATCAGAGTAAATTTAAGTGTGTTACTGAGGTTTTGAGACTCTTGTTCTCATACCTACCCAGAACTAGGATATTACTAGTATTTTGTCTGTTGTAGGTGTGTGCTGAAGAGCATACCTAAACTACCTTAACTATGGCATGAACTTAAGGACTGTTCCAAATAGAAATTGGCTTATCACAGACTGAAAACCTGCATGGTATTCACCATGTAGTACCTTATCTTCTTCTGTTTTGCCGCTCCTTGTGAGTGACACTTTATTTTTTGCACAGGCTGCCACAGAGGAAGAAAACAGCCATGGGCCAGTGAATGGAATGCTTAATGCACCGAGTCTCGGTTCTCCAATTCGTGTTCGCTCAGAGACCACCCAGCTAGACAGAGATGTCCCACTGGTGCGAAAGTTACGTTCAATTCACAGCTTTGAACTGGAGAAGCGTTTGACGTTGGAGTCAAAGCCAGACACTGATAAATTTCTTGAGACCTGGTAAAGAAATTGTTTTATTTTTATGCTTAGATCTGTTCAGGATATGTAGTTAAGATACTATCATCTTTCCTCTACTGTGTGAAAACCAGGAATGGAGTTGCTGAGTTATGCTTACGCAAGCAACAGCAAACTATTTGCTCTGTTCAAAATATTGCGTGGTTAATGGATTTCACCACTTGGCAGCTTCTTTAAAGAAAGATTAGTGCTAGTATACAGTTCAAGTCAGAATTCCACACTGGAGAATTTTTTATTTCAAGACTTAGTGGCGTAACCCTGATGTTTATTACCTTTTTCTTCAGTGGGATACTCTTGACAGTCAGTACAACTTATCCTAAATAAGAATGACGACATCAGGTGCTCAATAGAGGTAATGTGGGATTAGATTATATGACATGAGAAGGACCGTTTACAAGAAGTGGAGTTATGAAGTAAAGTGAGAAATCTACCTGCATGCAGCAGGTTTAGTTATGCCCAAAGGTGTTGCACCAACATAAATAAAGCTTGACAGAGGTCTTAAAATGGAATTTGAAGGTAGAGAAGAGACAGGTATATGAGAACAGATTCAATCACTTTGCCTATAAAATCAATCAATTTGCCTAGAAACAAGGGGAGAAGGACACAGTGAAATCTGACTGAAAGGCAGAGGCTGAGTGGGGACAGTAGAAGACAGCTGAGATGCTGACAGTGGCAAAATCCTTCTAAATACATCGTAGTGGGGTTAGGAATTAGAGTTTGTTTGATGAAGCAAGTTATGCAAAGCATAAATAAGGAATCACTCAAAACAATCAACATTCTTCTTGAAAGCATCTGCTAACTGCTGCTGGAGACATCTGATTCTTCTGTTCTGCTTTGAGTCTCTGCAGTACAGTGACTTCACCATTGAGTTTGTATCCACTCTCTATTCTCCCTTCTGGTAACTGCATTTACAATGCAATATGATACATTACAATTACACTTAACATATGTGCAAATTTCCAAGACCATCAGCCCGTTTTTACTTGACATCAGTGTTATTTGTCTCAAAATATGGATCTTTCTACCATTGTAGATTGTTCTAAAATATGAAAACAAATTTTTATATATAGTTTTCCTCTACTGAAAATACTCAAATGTAGCTTATATTATTTAAGTAATTCTTAACTAATTCAGATATTAACTTCTTTTCTTAAGTTTGGAGAAGATGCAGAAAGACTTGAATGCTGCAGCAGAGACTCCTGTTGCTGCTGTTCCTCCTCTTTCTCAGAAAACACCCATTCCAAGACTGCCCGCATGGACCATGTTTGGCATTATGATGAAGAATATCTTCCAGACGCTTCAAAGCCTGTGTCAGCTAGTTCTCCAGAACATGTTGATGGTGTTATTAGCAATGGATTTGTAGCTGTCAACTTAAACTCCTGCAGGCAGGAGGTTGATTCTAAGGAATGGGTGATAATAGATAAGGAACGGGACTTGCAGGACTTCAGGACAAAAGAGGTTTTAGGGCACAAAACGACTGGAAGTCCCTCAGATGAAGAGCCGGAGGTACTACAGGTTCTAGAGGAGTCCCCTCCAGAAGAGCAGCCCAGACAGGGTGGTTGGGCAGGAAACAGTGTCCATGCCAAGAACCAAACCTCAGGGGTGGAGTTTGTTCTAGCCATGGAATGTCATCCTGCTGCTTCTGAACAGCTTACAGATAAACTGGAACTTCTGTCCGGAGCTGCTGGACAGCTTCTTGCAGCCACCCCTACAAGTCCTATGGAAGCTCAAGCAGAAGGAGCACTCACTCCGGTAAGAGAAATGGTAACTGTTTTATTGAACCTCTCTTTGTTCAGAATTATATGAGGAGATAGTAACAGAAAAGATGGTAACTAAAATACAACAGCGTAGCAGAAATTCCTAGTTTCATCAGATATGGCACTTGATTCTTGAGGAATGATCTTCTGTGTCCTGTTATGAGTGTTTACATTCTCCCATGGAAGTGGCTATTAGTTCTGCAGGTACGATCCACAGAACTGGCATCAACAAAAAAATTAAAATAATATTATATGTGTGTATATATATATACACACACACACATATATAAAGCTCTTTATGCAGTGATTCCTAATTAGTGATACACATGCAAATATATATTTATTATGTTTGCAGTATGTAAACATAAAAATGCAACGAATATGTAAAATACTGTGCTACAATGTTTCACGTGTTTCAGAAAAATCCTAAATGGCTGAAATTAAAGAAACGGAGTTACTTGCTCTCACCATCCTTGATGTAGTGTTTTCTTTCGGAATTCTCTTTGTTTCTTCCTGTTTCTTCTCAAATTTCCAATGGTTCTTATACAAACAACTGTTGGCTTTTACAAATTGTTGCTACTTCTTACTTCCAAGATAATTTTGCAACTACTGCCTTGCTCCCAGACTTTTCATTAAGACAGACTGCTTTGCTTCCATTGCATCCTCTTCTTTTTGTGTTTCTCCACCTTTTCTAAAGAATTCTCATTTGCACAGTTTTTGAACAATTATGTTTTTTCTCCTCTGTCACTGATTCTAAACAAAGACTTCTTTGGCTTTACTTAAGGAGGACGTGAGATTAATGGTTGATTGGGAATCAGCTCCTGGTTTTATTTCTCCCCTTTTCTCAGTAGATACTGTGTCATCTGTGATATAAAGGGCAATTCTTTCAAGCTCCTTTGAGCCAAGAAACCTGGCTATACTTCTCCTTCACTTATCACCACTTTTTGTGGAGGTTACAGCCAGCTCATTAGAAAAAGAACCTGGTCACCAACCAGTCATTATAAGGTGTGGAATATCCTTTATGGTGAAAACGAACCACTGAATGTAATTAACTATAGCTGTACAGTAAAATTTCAAATACACCTAGGTTCTCATGAAAAATGCAAGATTGTATCTTTCATACATAATTATATTTAGATATCATACTTTGTGAATTATGTAGTTTGTAGATTTGATTTCACGTGATTCAAAATACAGAACTGTGTTAAACAACAGATTTTTGAGATTTAAGTTGAAATATTAGTTGCATGAAAGAGTTTCTGATGGGTTAGAAACTTGTAAAGGTGAAAAATTAATTTAAATTGTTCAGTTGTTTTCAGTTGTTTGATTTTTGTATTTTAATATTAGCTTTAGTAAAACAGACAAGAAAGAGCAAGACTTAGTCCTGTACAAAATACTAATTATCAAGTGGTTTTATTTCAAAAACCATTAAAAAACAGCTTGCAATTTCGTATGCAAAGGCACTATCCCAGTTCATAAAAACTTGGCTCTTTTGGGGAAAATAGCTATTTTACTTAAAACTGAATATAGAATTTATATAAATATCATGTACTACAGTGCAAATAATGGACAATATACTTATCTGGAAAGGAAGACGCTTCTGAGTATGGGAGCAGAAAGTTATAAATGAAGTAAATTAATTATAAGATGTATTGGAAGAAATACTGGTTAAAGTAGACACTGGGGTGAGATTATATTTTAATTTGGCTTTGGAAGCAGGTAAAGGATATTTGTCATGACCTCAAAAATGGGGGAAATTAATATGGTTTATATTATCCTGGAAGGGCAAGTAGTGCTGTAAGGGCAGGATGAATGGCAGGAAGGAACTTGCTGTTTTGAAGGTGAATCATGTGGAATTGAAAATATAAACTGAACTGGGAATGAAGAAAATAGAAATTATTCGGCTGATTTAGAAACTGGGACCAGAGTGTGTCTATGCAGTGTGTCTATTCCAACTGTGATGGCAATTTGTGGTAGTCTTCTGTCTACTTTATTAGTCCTTGAAAGCCAAAAAAAAGCCCAGGAGGATATTTGGGGGTGAGTTGTTCTTTCTGTCCTTCATTGGTGGTATTCCACTTCTTAAAAGATACTTAAGTATTCCTTGAAGTGGTTACTGGAACTTAGCTGTTCTAACAGGTAAGTGTCCTAGTCACTTCACAGGGAGACAGCATATATATGCCTCTTCATCCAGTAGTTCTCTCTATTCCAGAGTCCTGGTGACCTTAGGGAGCTGTTTGGTAGAGTCCTTTTCCTTCTTCCTCAAAGCATTTACCCACCTGAAACTGTGCTTTGAATGTGATCCTTGTTTGTGGATCAGATGTTCTTGGTCTTTGTTAATTTTATCTAGGTAGCATGTTCCTGACAATACAAATAATGAGCAAAGGGTCGTATTTTACTTCTCTGCTGATTTAATCATATTGCACCAGTTACTAAGAGCAGGCTTGGATCCAAGGATGTAAGTCTAGGACCATAAATCAAATTATATAAGTGTTACTAAAAGGGGTTAAAAACAGATGTTGAAATGATAGTGGTATAATAGCTTAATATAGTTTCTGAAACAGTTTACTCATTTCAAATGGCTTGAAACTCTGGGACATGTCAGCATTTGTGGTTATCGTGCTTATGAATATACCTCCCGTATGGATTTCTGATGACCTGCTTCATTATCACTTAGGAGAAAGTATGATGAATTATGTTCTTTGAGTTTATTCTGATAGTAATATGCAAGCAATTACTTCAATGGTGAATGAATAAAATAATTTTCCTGGTTTGTGTATTTTTTTATTTTTCATTTTTACTTTGATGATTCTTCTTTATTCTTTCTTTCCTTCTTTCTTTCAGGGCTTTATTGCTCACTATTTAAGTAGTAAGTGATAGCAATGATGTTTCTGTATGAGAAACTAAAAGTTCATATGCTCACCCATAGTTTTATCTTCTCCTGAAGGAAAGAAAGTGCTGGTTTGTAGCCCTTTCATTTATAGCTAAATGTTCTTCCTGAAATTGTGTGTGTACATGGACTTCCTGTAATTGATGATAATGTCACTTCTTACCTGTTTCACACAGCATCAGCATTCTAATAAGAATGTAAAGTTGTAGCAGTTCACGAATGAAACCTGAACTCAAAAAATAAGAGAGAAAAATGTGTAAGTTATTGGCTTGGGGATAAGCAAGTTTCAGGCATAAAAAAATCACAGCAAATTATGCTATCTATTATGAAAAAATCCTGCAGGTATAAGAACTAATTTTAATGTTATCAGTCGTGATTTTCCAATTGCAAGACAGATTCTGTGTGCTACCATCAAATAGCAGTTTGACCTGGCTCAGTCATGGGCACATGGTCACATTTCTGTTGAACTGTTCAGGGCATGCTAGAGTATATAGGCTAACTTTATGCTCTCATAATGACTTTATGTTGACTTTGGCTGCAGGAGCACAGACAATACCTGATTTGCTGTAATATCTGCTGGTATGAAGTTAATCTCTCAAAAGAATTTGAATTGACTAATGGTGAATTCATACATGAGCAGCGCTTTGCATCATACAGCTCTAGTTTTCTCTTCCTTGATCTAGTACTAACAGCCTAAAGCTGGCCTTGCTGTGTTGTTGAACCATGGCCTCATTAATTTACTGTGTTTGTATTGAATTGCAGTGAATTCCATATAGTGTGTGCACAAAACTTTGCAACATATATTTGTCAAGCAGATATTTCAGCAAAGAAATAATAATGGAGTTGAAGTAATTGAATATGTAACAGCTGATTCCATTTTCATCTTCAGTTTAAATTAAACAACAGTTTGGTGTAGTCATACTTGGTTGACAACCTAATCTCATATTATATATGCATGGTTATAGAAGAGGTTTGACTGTGTGAATCTATTTATTTTTGTTATTTAGAAATATTGCTGAAATTAGCATTTTGTACATTGAGGTACTGTTACGTTTTATCACAAACCTGCTCTTAGATTTTTATTTTTTTTTAATTTCTGAGTTCTAAGGTGTTTAATTTTCAGGTACCTTCTATCCTCAGTTGCTGCTTTTATGAGACACTGGAAATACTTTTTTTTTCCCAGTTGAGAAACAGGTATGCATTATGGGAACTGAAGCTTTAGGATTGACACAATTGAAAATAGCTTTTCCTTGGAAAGTGAAATCGTGATAGGTATTCTCTGTTTCCAAGGAATATGGGTTAGAATTGCAAATACCATGGTAGGAAACAGAAAATCACCTTCATGAAGCTTGCAAAAGGTTTCGATATCTCTACTCTTCATGATTTTGTCTAAATGTACTTGGAGCAAAGAATTGCAAACTGTATATGGCAATCTCTTATACAGGTATTTAGATGTGTTACCATCAGATATTTATTCAGCACTGGAAAAGGTCTTGCAAAGAGTCAGTTGATTTCAGAGTTGTATGTTAAAGCTATAGGTTTATTAGAATCATCAATAACCAATTTGAAAATGTACTTTCTTTAAAATTACTAGTTTGGAACACTGACTTTACAGTTCCTGTTCTTTTTTTTTTTTTTTTCCTAAATACTTGAGTGATGTAGTTCAAGATGAAGCATTTGTTCATGGATTCTCCAGGCCAGTGTATCCTTCTAGTTTAATTCCATGTTTGGGAAATTTCATCAAAATTGTTTAGTACTAATCTTACTGATTCATCCTGTCAGCTACAGTTCTTTAAATATGTGTTGCTATAGCCATAGTTCTATAGTAACATTTGTAAAGCCTGCAATGGGTATATATGCTAAAAATATAGTCATCTCAGAAAACAATGTTGTTGCATGGATGTGCTAGGCATTTGCAAGGACCAGTCAACAGTCAACTACTTTGTGTACGCAATGTCCTTGGAACAGACTGTATCAGTTTATTAAATTTGCCCTAGATTGTGAGTGAGTGACTGACTGAAGGTATGGGCCAGCTAAAGAAAGGATGCTTACTTTTGATTTTGATACTGGATTTTTAAAAATTGATGGAAAACGTTAAGATTAGACTTAAGATACCTCTTAAATTATCAGCTTTTGGCCTGTGAGGGAGTTGTGAATATGGTCTTCTAAGAAAATGCATATAGGCGAGACATAAACAAGAATTTTTAAAATACTGATTTTTAAATCTTATTTTCTTCCTCGCCATGTTGTTCTCACAGCTCAACTCATCCCATATGCTGCATTTCTCCACTCCAAGAATTTCAAGTCCCATCCTCCGCACCATGAGCCCTATAGCCTATCTATCCATCCACTCGGACCCTCTGAAAGAGGCTGGTTTACCAAGGAGTCAATCAGCTGAGAGCCACTCCTCTTCCTCCCGCTCAACTGGTCGTAGGCAGCTTCCTGTCATTCCCTGTGGCAACAAGTTCCCCCCTGTCATTCGCATCTCAAAAGCACAACTTCAGCAGGTGAATAAGCCTTGTCTTCATAAAAGTGACTGCATTGTAGCAGTCATCTGCAAAGTTTAACATTTTCAGTTGCTCTGCATGGTCTGTAGTAGGCATATGATAGTCATACTGCTATACACAACATCCTAAAAAATTTTGAAAGATGAAGTTAGGGAATAAGAATGGATCTTGTTCAGGAATAGAGTCACAAATACTCTATGAGGAAGATATATTTCCCACTTAGAAGAGGTAAAATTAGTGAGAGGAATATTTAAAGAGCTGTTATTCAGGTTATGATCTGGAGCATGAAACATCTCTGGATGTTCTGGAAGATAGATTCCCTTCCTCAGAGGGATTTTCTCTTGAAAAAGGTAGGATTATAAAATCTAGAGAGCAGATTTTTGCTTCTTTCAAAACTAAGATTAAAATCTCTCTTTTTTGATTTGTTCTTATAATGAGTACCAGGTGGATTTTGAATTGGGAACACATATTAAAATTCGGACTCCCTTCAAATATTTTAATGTGAGAAAAAAGGATCTAGAGATAGTCAAATTGCTGCTTTGGGAATGAAGAAACAATGAATTGTTCCACTGCTTGCAGTATACAAAGCAAAGATGGCAATTATCAGGGGTCATAGCTAATGGAAAATGTCACTAGAGAAAGGGGACTTTTCATAGTTTTGTATTCCCAGTTTCATTTCAATATGAAAAAGATGAATGCTTAGAATCATAATTGAAGTTAACTAATTTGTGTATTAGTCACAAAAATATTGAGATTCGCTAAACAGCATGAGCTTGCATTGACTGGTAAAGCAGCATGACATAGCATTAATGCATAAGACCATAACTTATCATCATTTTACCATTAATATTTCATTTGGATTATATTTTGTGTTGCCTTTTATTTCCAATGTATTTTTCAGTATAAATATTTCCATGTGAAAGACCTTTTTTTTTTTCCCCCCTTCAGTGAAGCATGCACAGGAGTATTGATATTAAAAGTAATCCATCAACATTAGCTTCTTTCAAACTTCCATAGGATCAGTGGTGAGTGATAACAAGGCAAAAAAAGTAGCTAGTGCACTTCTGTCCACATTTTGTCTGTTAACTCAAAAAGCAGTGTTTTTTTTCCTGCAACTGCTGGCTGCTTTTATCTGAATATCCAAAACCAGTTCTGCCCTCAATGTACAGAAATGGACAAACCGTGGCTTCCAGATGTTCATTATTGTGAACTTGATGGGGTACCAAAATACCACATTCTTCATGATGACTAGGTAAAAGGACTTAGGAGAAATTAACTCATTAAAAGTTAATCTTCAGGATTTTTCAGGATTACTTTGTATCCCAGGATGCAAAATAACCTGTTTTTTTTTTTGCCTGTATATCTATAATTTAAATTTTTCAATCAGTATATATTGCAGATATAATTACCAAACTGCTCACAATACTCAAAGCAGGTTGGCACAGACAGTCTTCTCTGGCTTCCTTAGTACCCCAAAAATAGAGAGAGCTGCAATATTAATAGGGGCTGCAAAGTGATATACTTTCTTGTCATGTGAAAAAGAATTGGTATTGTGCCAGGTGCTGCTACTGAGGGGAGTGAGGATTATATGTAGCATTCTCAGCCTCTTCTTTTTACCTGGTAAGTCCATGACTGCTGTGTTCCTTTTCAAGCTGTGATTTTGAGAGTCCTGACTCTGTTGAAAATTTAACTTCCAGTTTTTCATTTGCTATGGAAACTACAAGAACGTGATTCTTTAGTTCATTCCAACAATGAAGGCCTCGTATACTTTATGGCTCACTGAAGAACTGAAATACTTTTGCAAGTCCTTCTCTTTTCTACAGTGCTGTAATGTTAGGTACTTAGCAAGCTAGAAGTTCCAGCAACATGAAAGATGAATATGCGTGTTAATAACCTAAGCTTTTCTCCAGTTAAATATTAAAAAGAATTTTAATGTTGTTCTATATAAATATTTGGTACTGAATATATTTTCATGTATTTCCTACTGTTTGCAATTTGGTTCAGCATTTGTAACTAATGAATTGAAGAGGTCAGGGATCTATGCTGTTGAATTTAGTTTCACGTATTGAAAAATAAAAAAATTATACATTTGTTCCTGAAATCAAGCAAAGGGATTTTCTTTCCCGATTGCTGATGAGTGAGGGTTCAGGAACTGTAAGCCACCTTCCTCTAGTTTGACATCAGATAGAAGAGGTCATGAAATTTCTGTATATTCTTTGCTCACTCTCTGCAGAGAGGGTATAGGATGTAGGTCTACCTTTATTTGTTCAATAGAGAACTCTTCTGTTGCCATACATACATTATGGAAGAGAATTGGAGTATTTTGCTTCAGCTCTCCTTAGTTATTCAACTTGCAAGAAAGAGTCTGGTAGCGTTAAAGCTAACAAAAACCAGAATGAATTCTTTGACTAATTGAATCTGAAGAGTGGGGCTAGAGTGCTATTATCATCCTTTTCCTCTATAGCATGGTCAAATTGTACAGCAAATCCTCTTGAAACATAACCTTTGTCTTTCTGTGAATTTTTCAATCAGATAAGTTCTCTGAACTCTGATCATTAGAGGACTGCATAGAGTGTTGTGTGAGGTCAATGGACAAGGTGATGTGAGTGCAGCAACTACTGACCAGGCCTGTGTATGAAGAGATTACTTAGGTAGACATTGTGCTAAATGTGTAACTGTGTCTTGAGAAACAATCAAAATCAGTGACCTCAGATTTTGATCTACATGGTTTCTCAGCTCTAGTTCTTCAATAAGATAGTGAACACCTCTTCTAGCCAGGGCAGCCATCTAGAATACTTCTGAACTGGCTGCTATATAATCAGATTCAGCCTTTAACAGAGGTGGATTCCAGTTTTGTGTGTCATTCTGGCTTATTTTAATTTGTCGATGTGCTTAATGAGACATGTACGAGGGAGCTAATTTTAATTTAATGATTTTGTTGTTGTTCATTGTGTTAAGGAAGGATAATCTGGGTCCCTCAGGTTAAGCAATTGGGAATTAGTTGATACTTATACAAATATTTTCTCTTGTGCCTTAATTTTCTCAAATTTCTACCTTACTGGAACATTTTAAAAATTATTTTGTAGTTATATAGTTATATTATTAGTTAGAAAATGCTATGAAATCTTCCCACACAAGATGCTACGGAAATGCAAACCATCATATTCATATTCATGTCCAAGATGAGAAATAATATACTGATCTGAGTTGAAAAATTTAATTTTTAAGCATCTCACTGGAATACAGAGACCTATGGAAGAGGGTAAGACTTCTTGACATGTTCAAGGGGTATTTAGAGAAAGATGCATATCCCTTACAATTGTTATTTTATTTTGAATGTTTTAGATTTATGAGCCAGGAGTGCACATAAATGTTGTAAATTTTGCCATTTTTTATGAACTAACTTTGGCAGGTTTCACTAGTGTGCAATAGCAAGAGATTAACATTTACATTGGTTTTCACATTTAACAATCCCTTTTAAAACCACAAATAAACAAACATAACCCCAAAGATGCTCCTTTCTTGTTACAGTGTTCTTTTAAATTATTTTTAATTTGTCAGTGGCATTAACTTGAAGTTGTCATGTGCATTAGGATTGCCTTAGACCTCAGCTAGTTAAAACTCTGATTTAGCATTGTACCTATCCACTAAAAATGTCAGGAATGGAATATTTGTCCAAAATCCTCTTCATGGTTTCAGTTTCAAGACATGGTACATTATCCAATAGGTGTGTCCTGGAAGAAAAAGCTTTTCTCTCTTCAGCAAGGCTGGGTTTTTTACTGCTGCCATAGTTAAAGTTGGCTGGAGCAAAAAGGGTTCTATTTTCAGGGTTTACAGGATTGTTATGCCCTTCTGTTCCCTATCCTGATGGAAACCATATCGAGTCAGCATGAGGTTTAAGTTAGGTTTTTCCCAAGAAGCTGCTAATACCGTTTACAACATTGGGTTTAATCAAGGCAGAAATTTCAAGGAGTTAGTGCATCTCACAGCTACTGGAGCTGTTTCATACACAGTAGATTTGATTTTGCTATGTAGGGA
>NW_009602103.1:38229-39131 GCF_000690535.1 Cariama cristata
GTGCCGAAGTTACACCATCTTGTTCATGACAGGGTAACTGTTAATAACGGTTAATTTTTCAATAAATTTTAGCCTGAAAATTAAGTTGCTGTGGTGTTACAGCCTTCACTTATTATCAGTGAAAGTAAGTGTTCGATAATGCTTATGACCAGATTCAAAGAAAAGCTCAGTTTCAGAATTCTTATTGTTTTCAGTTGTTGCTATTCTTGAAAGGCAATCAACATATGAACACTGTTACAGTGTCATCAATTTCTTCATTAGCAAGTTTCTCTGGAGTATGTCGATTTTTTTCATACAAAACCACATAGGATGAGGAATATCAGGAAGCATTATTTTAGAAGAAAAAAAGAGGATATCTGGAAGATGCACATAAGCTCATGGGTTACTCTCATTCTTTTAAGCAACTGGATTTTATATTGATAATGATGTTTCTTGAAGAATTTTCATCTACACACTGGCTTTCTGATACAAACAAGTAAAATTTTTATTTGTTGCCTTTTTCCAAGTGGCAGAGGCAATTGCTTGATAAGGAGAAATGTAAATGCTGCCTCCAAGGCTTAGTAGGGTCTTTTGTCTGAAGGAGAGAAATTCTTCAGGCATGCTTTTTTCACATGTGCCTTTGGTGTAAAGAAGAATTAAAAATTACAGCATGTTAGGTTAGCTGTTCTTTCAGTGGAAACTTCCCAAGTTGTAAATTAAAGAATTAACAGTTGAGGACAAGCAGTCAGTATGAACATCTTAATTTTTTTTCAAATAGCGTGCTGCCTGTAGAGAACACGTCCATTTTTAGTGACAGAACCCTCTTGGCCGTTCTCCTTCTGCAGATTTCTCTATCAGAAGCAGCAGAAAAGTCATAGTGAAGGTCAGGAAAATAAATTAGCCATGGTAATATCATCCACATA
>NW_009602104.1:0-35419 GCF_000690535.1 Cariama cristata
AAAAGCTAAAGGTCTCCCTAGGTGCCCTTCTCATTTGTCTTTTTCTAATTTGGCCATGGATGCTTGCAAAGTCTGTTTCCTCATGTTCCCCAGACTACAGAACTATGTATGAAAGAACATGTGGACCAAACTTTGCTTAGTTCAAATGCATGGTAGACAGGGATACACAACTCTCAGGTACTAGAGGATCCATTCAGGATTAGCAACAGGTGGTAAGGAGAAAAAGTATAGTCCTTAATTTGGAGTTTACTTTTAAACTATCCAAAAGGCAGTGCTTGTAGTTGGTTGTATTAGTGTTCATGTGGTATCAGGAGTGACTACCCAGGCTGTGGTTGAGTAAGTGACAAATGTCAGTGGCAATAAGAAGTTCCCACCTCACTGCCCACTCTATGTCCTGCCAACACAACCATTTCTCAAGTCACTCATTCTCATTCCAGAATATGAAGATAATTTAAACTTTTAAAAGAGGTGCCTTTCTAAAGTGGTTTTGAAAAATGGGAAATTTTTCATTTTCATAGCTGCCTCTAGCTTTACAGGTAATATCAGTAAGTAATCCCAACTTTAGTCATTCTTAAAACCTAACGTTTTTTAATGCTCTGCCTATTTATGCCTCTCTCCAGTAGTCCAGTTCTCATCTCCTCTGGGCCAAGAGGCCACCCAGCTCTGGGATCAAGTAGGGTCTTCCCTGAATCACAGCCCTGCATCTCCAGAATAGCACAGGAAGGTCTGTGGGCTGTACTCCAAAAAGGGAGTTTTCTAGCCTCTGGTTAACCCACTTCCCCTTCAGCATATGGGTGGACCCTGCCATTGCAACCTGGTTTCCTTTTGAACTATCTGTTTAAATTTTAAACTGCTTTCTGGAGTGTTCCCCCGGGTGCTGTAGAGAAAACTTTAATCTCATATCTGTGCTGAGAGGCATGAAGGAAGTCCCGTGGTAGTTCCTTCTGACAGGGAAATAGATGCTGCCTCACAAAACAAGTTCGAATTTTACTCTCAAAATCTCCAGGCAGCTCCTTCATAGCTTGGCTAAGAGGCCACGAACAACACATTAAAAAACAACTTCAACAAACAAAAAAGTATAAAAAGAACTGAGTGGGAAGTAGATTTCTGTTGCTGGCAACAAACTTTTCAGAATCTTAATTTTAAATCTGCCTAATGACTTCAGGCACTAATTTTTGATTTCCAGCTTGAAATACATTCACAAAGTGATTTAAAGACTTCTCAATGAAAATTTACTGGCATGCCCAGGTTGTCATGGCTTTCAATCAATAACCACTCCTTTAATAACATAGTAACCTGTTGACAAGAAACATACTGGAAATGTCTTTCTCTAAATCAGTCAAAGGGTATAAGCCCAGGGAAGGAATTGAAGCAAAATTCCCCAGATCGATAGCTACTGTCGTGTATCTGTCACCTCCTCTGTGTGGCAGGAAGTGTGGCTGGAACAGAAATAGTTATTGATGCATTTTCAACGTTCAGTTACTTGAAGGTACTTAATGAGAGTTTTTAAAGTACTTCATTAGTGGTCCTGGCTTTAATGATGCACTTTGAAAGTCGCAATAGATCTTGGATTTCCGCTCCCCTCCGTGTATATCCATCGACTGATTTCTCCAAAGGAACTGAATTGACTTGGGAAAGTCATGGCTATGGTAGTTTCTAGAGCTGCAAGCAAGTGCCCTGAGGACCAGTTTAGCCTTCCTCTCTTCCAAGAGCAGAACTGCATCCGTATGAAGCAGCTGAGCACAGGCAGTGTTGTGCTGATTCTGAAATATGGCAGGGCAGGGGCAAAAACCAGTGGAGAGGACAAAAGAATCTTTCATTATTGAAATGACTGTGGTTTACCTAACTGGGCTGGATTCTTTTTTAATTGTGTCTGTGGTTTGTTCTGCTCCTGCATGTCACTGTACACCCCTCTAACAGCTTTTGAGTGGTAGAATACTTAAACCAATTAAAAGCCATTGCAGGGGAAAAAAAGACAATGAAAAGTAAAACTGGAATGTCTAGAGAACTGTAGGTCTTTTCTATATAGTAAGAATACATTTTTCCTCTAAAGTAAACAGATACCATTCACTGTCTTTCATGGGGCTACATGATTAACACAAACTGAGGATGTTTCTGATATTTGCTGCCTCTCCTCGCTCAATGGGAGTGTTTGGAAGAGGAAGTTTACGAGGAAAGGTAGAAGAACAGAGAGTATACTGGTTACCTAAAGGTGACCTGCAAATCAATTTGATATTATTTGATGATACATACTTAGTGCCTCCAGTAATAACCATGCTTTCAGCATGTTATTATCCAGCCTTGCCTGGATCACTACTCTCTAGTCATAGATTGACGTCACATCAACTCTGCTGGACCATGAGGCAAGCTAATAATTAAGTGTCTTCCGTTGAACAGCATAGTTTGGTAAAGCAATCACTTTTAACTGTGTTATTATTTCTAAAAAGCTTTTTGGACAGAAGTGTACTTAATGGGAAAGAAACTCAGACTCCTTCTTGAAAAAGCTAAATACATGCCCTCTCAGTGTTATTATTTCTAAAAAGCTGTTTGGACAGAACTGTACTTAATGGGAAAGAAACTCAGACTTCCCCCCCCCATCTTGAAAAAGCTAAATACATGCCCTCTCAATTTCTAAAAAGCTTTTTGGACAGAAGTGTACTTAATGGGAAAGAAACTCAGACTCCTTCTTGAAAAAGCTAAATACATGCCCTCTCATTTTTGTGGCCTGCTTGACAAGGACAAGATTAGTAAGAACCTTAATATAGTCGTACAAGTGGCAGCCAGGAAGTTATCTTCTTTGGGACTTGCATGGTATTCAGTTGCCTTAGAAAGGAAAAGGAAGAGAGCTTTTTTTCAGCACATTAGGATCAAATTAAAGTATTCAGAATGAGCCTGAGAATCTGCTGGGTCAAATACTTATGAAAATACATTTCCAAGGAAGAGCAATTATGCAGAGGAAAGCAATAAGATGATCTGAGAAACAGGATTTCGAAGTAAAGAGGGATGTAGCTAGACTGTTAACTCCTGAGGTGAGATAACTCAGTCATGCCATCAGTCTTTGCATGTGCAGACAGATGCGAATAAACTCTTCTCCATGACAACACGGAATACACCTCTCTATGTCTGTCAAGTCTTTCCAATGATAGAGATGGCAAAGCAGTGAAACACATTATTTGGGGAAACTGTGGGACCTCCATGGTATGATAGCCTCAAGAATATCTTGGGAACACATCTGTCAGGACTGCCGTGAGGTATATTTGATGCAGCCTTTGGTCAGAGGGCTATATTGGATAATTTCTCAATGTCTTATCCACTACTTTTTTTTGTGTGTGACTGTGAAGGCTGAGGGAAGGTCAGAGTGAGGGGATGTGGAAAAGATTTGGGAAGAAGTGCATCAGTGACAAAAAATAGCATTTTAATTGAAACTACCAATTTAGATAAAGGTTCCATGCAGAGCAGAGAAAGGATATGTTCACAAATGTATCTGCAGTGACTGTAAAATGTCTATACTTAACTGTAAAAACAGTCAGTTCAAAGTGTAGATAAATCTATTCACATGCAAGCATAATTGATTCTGTATGATGAAGTACATAATATGTTAAGTCATACTAGGATATACAGATTTAACCTTGAGAGAAACAAGAATTCTGAGATGTGACTCAAATGATTTTGTTTCTTGAATATGTAGAGTCTTCATGTGTCTTATTGCTGTTGTAAGATAAAAGTGTTGTATTGTTCTAGAAATCTCTGGAACAGTATATCTAGCAAGCATAATTTTTTTTTTTTTAAAGATGGACTTCAAAAATTTTGCTTATAATTTGGTTTTGATTTTTCCATAAGTAAAAATAGTAGTCTTCTGGTTACATCAATGAGCTGTCGTAGAAATTAAATTCAACATTGAAGTGTGACCGAATGTGAGCCCAAACCTATTCCTCTTTCTCCATTTCAGTCTCAAATTCACACTCTACAAACTGCAATCAGGTGCAATACAGAATCCTTTTGATTATAGAATAGCAGTATTTGGAAGTCTAAAACAAATGATTACTTAGATTTCCAACTTCCCATCTCAGGGATAGGTCCATTAAATCATTATAACTGAAAATACTTGACTTACGAAATACTAAATTTAGGTATCCCTTGAGCTACCTATGGACAGACCTGTATAAACAAGCAAGTGGAGAAATTCTGCTTAAGATTTCTGAGACAACCTCGTACAGGAATCTGTACAGCCTTGTTATTAATCCTTATCATATATCTGCCTATATATTAATAGAGAAAGTGAACTGTATTGGAATTTGCTGTGCCTCAAGCAAAGATTACTTCTACCTTCTTTGAAGGTGAATTGTCTGTCCCTAATCCATCAGAATAGGATGCTCTCTGCATCTGAATTATTGGCAAATGCACTGTCAAAATTGAAGTCTTTATTTGCAAAAGTAATTGTTAAATCCTAATGCTGGTAAGAATTATAATTTCATACTTATATCGGGGTTTTACATCTACACATACTCCCAGAAGAAATAATAGTCACACTTTTACACACTTTATGTGTAGATGTAAATTACTTTTGCAAATAGTCACACTTTTAAAAAATAGACACTAGTCCAATAAATACTGATGAGGTCGGCATAGGCAATAGGGTCAGCCCTTTATGGAGAAGCAAAACATTACTGAGTGTAGAAAAATGTTAATATTAATTTGGGTGTTTCAATTTGATTGTAAAGTTATATTCAAACCCGCTAAATGGGATTGAGGTTGAAAATGCCCATTATGTGTCCTTAAATAGCAATTTGTTACATTTACATGTGCAGGGAATGATGCTTTTGTACAAATTCTCGAGTTCCATACATAAAATATGAAACTATTATGAAGATATAGTGGCCAACTTTACAGAGTTGAATTGCCTTATAATTTTGAAATACAACAAAATGACCCAGGGCATGCTATAAAAATCTTAATTTAGGAAAATGTGTATGTGAAATGATTTGATAGCAAATGGTAATTATTTTCTTCCATATTGCTATAGCTAAATTGGAAAGAGATGGATTTTGTTTTTATTCTTGGTACAGAGGGTTTTTTAAAAAAAAAATAATCTGTTGTCAGCTGAAACCTTGTCTACAGAGTCCCAGCCTACAGCAAGATTTTAATAGTCAAGTTTTAAATCCCTTGATGTATCTGTGTTTGTAATGGAAATGCTAACATAACCTTAGCTGTTACAGGGCAAACAATATTGCAATAATAAATAATGAACAAAGTGGTTTAATAATTTGAAACAAGTCATATCATGGGCCTGGCAAGATTTTATGACTGAATTATATGGGCATGAACCTATCAACGGACATGCTGCATAAATACCATAAATAGATGGGCTAAGGATGTGTGTTCATGAAGCTGAAACTACAGTTTTCATGATCTAGGGGATAAAATGCTGTAGGAGACTGTAAGAAATTGGGTGGAAGCCTTAGGCAAATCAAAAGCCAGAACAAATGATCAATGTGTCAGTTTTTAATCAATGGCTATTATCTCTAGTGCTAATGATCTGTACCGTGCCTCACTAAATCTGCTGGGCTTCTGAATATGGATGTTTTGGTTAATGATCCATTATGTGGCCTGTTGGTAAAACTTCTTTCCTTCTAATTGCAAAACATTATATATTTTTTCTTTTTTCTTTTCAGTACGATGCATAACCTGACTGAATGTTTTCTTTTTTATAGCTTAAGGAACAATAGGCACGTTTTGGATCTGGTTCAGTCAGGCTAGCACCTTCTTTCTGACAGTTGCTCTACTTACTGCGTGCTTCTAAAATGATGTGACGACTCACAAAGTAGGAAACGGCTGATTAATTTACTCCTTCCTGATCTCTGATACCAAGAATGAGTTTCTGGAGTTACAGCTTGAAGGACGTTGTTTTCCTTCAAAAGGTGAAGTGCTTGATACTCAGTTAATTCTTGTCTTTGGCTTAGATCAACAGCAATGTAGGATGAGGGCAATGACTGCAGGGAAGCCTAGACTTACTTGGTTTTTAGAGCTGTGGAGTGTCTATGGTTAGGAGTTAAAGAGCAGGGTGTGGGAAATGGCCCCCGCTCAGTGCACTGCTGGTACAGCTCCTCCTGCCCAGAGTTGGGGAAAGGAGCAAAAGAATGATGAACCCATTGCACCAGCCCCATCTTAGTCAGGAAGGGTCTCTGCTCAGGAAGTGTTCTCTAAGCGATTGTTAAACAGGCAGAAAAAAGACCATTTAGGTGGTAGTTCAGTAGTAGGGAGATATATATATAAATAAAAGTCCTGTCATCATACTACAGCGGCTGCGTTGCAGGGGTCACAAGAAGTGGTGATAAGGCTGAGATTTTTGAAAGACTGTACTTCTTTTAGCTTTCTCTGAGCAAATGCAGTGTTTTAGAAGGTAGAGGTTTAAGCAGTCCAAAACTGTTGTTATTTTTGTCTGTGCAGAACTTGGTTTTAAGGGCTTCAGTTGCAGCTGGCATTTAGAAATGCCCTGGTAATGCACAGCAGCTCTTTCTGAATTCCTAGCATGATTTTCTTCTACTTGTAACATACAGGCACAAGCAAGTCATTATGTGAGTGTTAATGCATCCTTTATGTAGCTATCTGACACTTCTGCAGACCATACCGATGGCGACAGGATTGTCAGTCTGCTGCGCAGTCAGAAATGAGGATGGCAAGAGAACAGTCTGGTGTAGTCTATAAAGCTAGCGGTAAGGCTATGGGGTTAGACTACCTAAAGTCAATTTGTGAAACACCCTTCATCAGGAGTCTTAGATCCAGAGAGATCATGATGTTTGTCTCGCAATCCATGGATTTGTCTATTGCTTCAATAACATCTTTCTCCAATTTTACTTTTATTACTTTTGCAAATAAATTACCCTTTAGGTAACAAGGCTCCATTTTAGTTCAAACACTGAGATAAGAAATTCTGGTTGGTCATCATCTCAGTACGTGTAGTCTTCTGGCCAAATGAGTTTTTAGAGATCCTAGTTTACTCATTTGTGACCAAAAGAGGCTGTATTGCCTTAATACATAAAAATAATCATATTATTATTACTAACCTGTCTTCATATTATTACTAATCTGTCTTCATGCTTTAGATGTTCTTTGAGAGATTGCCCTTTGTCTGCTTTCAAGGCAGCCAAATTAGGGCACTCTGGTTTGATAGCATTTAATATTCCCCTCTTAACTCATCTGCTTACAGAAAAGCATGGCAGATGTTCTTTAAACTCTAGGGAAGGCTCTGTGAGACTTTACCAGGAAATTTGTGCTCACACCCTGTCGCAAGGCAGGAAAGGGATCTTTTTGCTGGAGCTCTCCTAAAGACAGCATACGCAATGCTAAGGGTTCTTAATATAAGAAAATAGACTTTCCCACAATTTCAGGTCTTGATTTTGGTGAAGGAACAAAAAAAAAAAAGAGAGGAGAGGGAGCTATAAACACGGGAATGCTAAAATTTATGTATATTCTCGAAATCTGTTACTCACATTTAGGCGAGGTAAAAGCAGAAACTTAACCTCTAATAAGATGCTGTACTCTGCACTCTATATTAACACTGTGGATTCAGCTAAAATTTTCTGTCATTATAGTTTAACTAGCTTTAATGATTTAGAATCCTATTAAATCAGAACACAGGTTTTGTCCCGTCTCAGTTCATAGCAGTTTATTAAGTCATGTCTGTTAGATATTACAAAGAATGCAAGGATAACCCCACTTGCAAGATAATTTCAATAATGAGCCATTGGTTTTACAATTCACTGCTGAATTTGAAGACTTACACTGTTTAGGCCACACTGAAGGACTGCACTGTATCTTTATAGTTCTTTGTTACTAACTGGTTGTTGTTTCTGGTACCCATCATTGGTTTGTATTCCAGTGTTTGACAGCTTCTCTTCTTGTTTCTCTTTTGTGAAGCTCTTGTGTGGTCTAGAGCATGATTAATTTTGTTCTATGCTCCAAGTTACTTGGAATATTACCTTAGGTTCTGTATTGTTGTTAGAGATATCTCGTTCTGTGCTTTTCAGTGATTAGTTCATCTGAAGTGACTTTACCAAGGTCTTTTGCAGGAATTGGCAGCCAGATTGCAATTCCTCCACCCCTAAACCTTTCAGAAACTTCTCTCCCCCAAACTATTTTCAGTAAATGAGATTGGCATACTTTCTAGGTACTGTATAATACACAGTTAATATTTTTCAGAGTGGGAAGGAGGATGATAAGGTTGTCCTAGGAAAGAAAGAAAATGGAAAACAACTGCAGAGTTATTAAATTGTCTTTTTTTTTTCCCAAATATGAAATTCACACTTCAAGGCTTCTCTAAGAGAAGATTTGAATAGAAAAGGCACCCCAATCCAAGCTTGCACCTGCAGATACTAGGTATTACAAGCACTTGATGCCAAGGATTCTGGAAAATCCTTATTGTGTCTTTTTGGTAACGCAGGGCAGATGCTTACACTCCCTTGTAAAGTTCAGTTCCTTGTACCACAGACACTACCTTCATCTGCAGCATGAATTAATGAAAATTAATTTTGAGCATTTTATCAAATGTGCTATGAAGACATCGTATAAATTATTTTTATTTTGACTGGGTTTTTTTTACTTATTTTCTGTCTCTGAATAATAACAACTCCACTCCTACCTCCTTAATTAAAAAAAAAAGAAAGAAAAAACATTCTGTTGTAGTGGCAGAAATCTGCCTGATAGCTGAATTTGACACTTTGAAATGCTGTAATTTCGACAGAAGAACAAAGACAGGCATTGGAAATGAAGTGTTATTTCATTGTTCAGACACAGCTTTAAGTAAAGCTTGGGAAGGGGAAGGTTGTTTGTGTGACAAACCTCACAGAAACAAGTGATAAGAACTATATTAATACCAGGATGTTCAACTCCCCTACTGTAACAGCATGCCTGTGCAACGTATTTTTATTTAAAATGGCAGGATTCATTTATGTGGTGCATTAAACACAGTAATATCTCTTGCAAACTTTCAGACAGAGTGTTAGGTATGAGGTTGTAAGTGGGGGAAAAAGAAAAAGTGAGAGTGAGGAAGAGCTGGTTGCATTTGGAGGGCTCGTTGTATCTCTGAAAGCCTGGTGTGATGTTGTCCACATTCCCAGGGAGGGGAAACCCTGTTACCTGCTCCATCTGCCTCTCTTCCAACTCTGGCTCGGCAGAGCTCTGAAAGCCGGCACTGTATAGCACGACAGTCCGTAACTATGACAGTACGTAGCTGCTCTGGTTTTGACCTATCTGCCCCATTGCCATCTCTGGTCTTCTCTCAGTCAGCAGTTTCCAATACTATTTAATTTGGATTTCACACCTGTGAGGTCTGACCTGTTTGATATCAGCTGGTCCTGTGCTGCTGCCTATCTTTCTCCTGCCTTTGCAGCTCTTCCCTTCTTGCCTCTTGCGGCTCACAGAAATCAATGAGTTTATATTGTGCTTTTTTCCATCTTGCTTTATCTCAGGGAAATATGTTCTGTAGGAGGAAAAGTGTCCTGAAAGGCTGGAGTAGCAGATGTTGGAAGGTAGGTAGTGGAACAAAGGAGGAGGGAAAGGAGAAGGAAATTTCAGAGTCCTTTCCATCAATAAACAATAATGCCTTAAATTTTTTTTGTATTCATTGGACACTGTTCTCTGAAGAATAAATGCTGATTTACAGATTTTGTTTATCTTGGTAGTACATTTATTTCAGAAATCATTTGGGAGGTAGCTGGAATGAATGTTATTTAATTGCAACCTGTTTGCCATGGGGGAGGAGGACGACAGAGTTATGACTAGCCAAGCTTTTTTTGTATGTGTTGTGTTTTTGTGGGGTTGTTTTTTGTTTTTTTAAGGGTAAGCACTGCAGTCTTTCTTTTTACCTTGTCAATCACAAGTAATTAGTACTTTCTGTGCATAGAAAGTTTTTGCTGTCATGTAGATTGATTGGAAAAAGACGTGTTCTCTAAGGCCTCAGTTCTTCTCCTGATGAATTAAATAGTCTTGCTATTCAAGTTAGTAAGAGCAGGCTTTGACACATATTACATATGTATACTTTCTGCAGTGTTTGGAAGGCTACTTTGACTTTCATGGGATTTAGATCCGACTCATAATGCCTGCTATCATAAACATAAGTGATCCCTTATAATAAAACATTTGGCAGTATTTACCATCAGAAATGCCTATTTGCAGAATATATGCTATTTTCTGCCTTCTGCAGGCTATCACTCTAAATTTGTATTTAATTGGCACCTATGCCCTATTGAAACTGGCGTTCCACCTTGCATGTGGGCTAAGTGCCATGCTGACAGATGGACATCAGTGCTGGTATGCTAGAGAGCTAGTTTTTGCGTTGCATACAAGTCTGAGTGGCTACATTTTCCTTTGCAGATAGTGAATTTGAAAATCTTAAAAGGACTTTCATGTTTATGGTGAAAAGGATACACCAGTGCTTTCCAACTCCGTGGTCGGAGAGTAGGAAAAAATACTGCGGTTGTATGAAACAGATGTTTAACTGTGGTTAGCCAGGGCTGCTTTTCAGAGGGAGGATTATCTTCATCTCCACCCTCGATTAGCTCTCCACAGGGCACACTCTGACTTTTTAGCGACATTATTTCCATGGCTAAGCCAAGTTTATTGCGGAATACCTCTGCTGAATACAGAAATCTGATCTGTCCTGCATCCGTCCATTACTTCTGCTCAATAGAAACTTTATAACGAATGCTTTGATGAAAGAGCACTGTTCAAATGGCTATTTAACTCCTCAGTGAAGAAGCTAAGATGTTAAGAAAAAGAAAAGAAATCAGTAAATATACTGTCTTGTTCTGCAGCATTTAATACACATTTCAATACTTCCCGTTCAGCGTTTCTTTTCCTTTCTTCAGGCAATTAGCTGCTAAGATATAAACATAATAAAAGCTAAACTGTACAAGAGAGGGGGTTTTATCCTCTTGCTATGCAAGTACAGACTTTAAATCTCAACCTGAATACTCTTTACAGATTGACAAGGGGTGCATTATTCTAAGTCACTCTGTATTATGTGTGAAGAGTGCCCCAGCTGTGTCACTGCTGAGGTTAAAAGGTGTTAGTGCTTGCTTCTTTTAAATGAGCATAGTAAATGAAAGTGAACAATTAAGTAAGAAATTTGGCTTGCTATCTCTGCATGCTGTGTTTTATTGTGGTGTTGCCAGCTTCTCTGAATGAAAATACAAGAGCAAATTAAACAGCTTTATGAACTCGCAGGAGGAGCAGTTGTTCTAGTGGCTTTCATACAAATGTCTAATTAATTCTTGAAGTAACCCAAATTGTTCTTTTGTGATCTGTGAATGGGAATTTGTGAGGAACCTATGCAGATGAAACTAAGTGAAAGGAGAGCTGGGATTTAATGATTAGCTGGCAGTTTGCAGTTGCTGGGTCCAGAAAATTTTAGTTATCTTTCTCATTAATATTACATTACGAAGCTAATGAAACATTTGGATGAATATGTTATAAGTAATAAGGCATTAATGTTATTTTTTGAGCAGTCAGTTATGCTAATGGGCATCTGTCACTTTTTCACCGGTGTTTATTTGGGAAAATCCTAAAATGAAGGTATGTTGCAATTAAAAAACAAAATTTCACAAAAATCAGCATTTGGCTAGGAGCAGTGGACTTAAACTATTTTGTTAACAGAAAGACAACATTGCTTTAGGAGAAAAGTTCACAGCTGCATAACTTTTGCTTCCTTCCTCTAAACATTTTAGAAAGTCTCAGTTTAAAATTCTTGAAGGATGTGTTCTTTTTCTTTCATGCCAAACCCATATGAAATAAAAATCTCCTTTAAAAATGAATATAAAATGTTCGTTGTTCATAATCAAATACATACCAACTTCAAGCATGTACCGAAACTACAGATTATCAAGAATTATTTTTATGGAAATAGTATTCCTATTCACTACACCAATGCTACCGTCTTACTGCCCTGGAGAAAACTAGGTTAATATCATGGTGTGAAAACAATAGCACCTTCAGAACTAATACTAAGCCAAACTCTCCTTTTTTGTAAGCAAATTTGATATGTATAGTATCAAGCATTTATATCGCAGAAGTGCTGTTCTGTTACATATTTGAACAGTCAAAGTTAACTGATTTGAGGTAACAGTTGACAAGGTCGCTCTCTACGTAATTTGGAATACAGCACTCCAGGAATTACTTGGATACAGTTTCATTAACAGGTCTTTTTATAAAGGAGGATGGAGTCAAACAATGGGCAAAATATAAATAGCAGAAGAAAGCTTGGCCAGGATGCATCAAAGTGTCTTTTAATGTGCAGGCAGCCATAGATGTGAAATAACACCTGTACCTCTCCGGTAAGGGCACTGAAAGGAACTGTCCATTTTTTTGAAGAGCTTGCTTGCTTCGTCTTCTATTAAATATGTAAAACCTTATGATTTCTGCTTGACAGTATTTTTATTTAAACTTGGGAATTCCTTTTTAACTAAGAATTCAGCCACTGTCTTTGTTTGGACCAGGCTTTACTGATTAAGCATAACTTGTATGTTTGTTTACTTAACGCTACTTTTTCATTTAAAACTTTCACACATGCTTGTTCTTACAATAACTTAGCTGAAGATCAAATTAAGCTCATCATAGCTTTCAATCAGACTGATTTAACTTGCTGTTTTCATAGTGGAGATACAATTTAACTCCATGTTGTGTAGTTTGATAGCCGAGAAATGTGGAACTGGGCTACGTTTCCATACATCTGCAAAGCTTTATCCACCTGACCCATAAAATGGAAGTGATTTCTTGTAAAAGCAAATCTCCTCACTTTACTGAGGTTTAAAATAAGCCACTCAACTCCATGATTCTTGTTAAAAGTTGTATCAGAGAATTACTTTGCATTTTCAAAAAATGCACTTTGGAATAATGACATAAAATAATATCCAACCATAATGAAAGTAAACAAGAAACCTTTTTTAAAAAAAATAAAAGGTCTTGGGATCTTTAGGAGATAAAAACTCTTACTTCCACTGCATGTGTAGCAGTGGAAAAGGGCCTGATCCAGGAGAAACACCTAAATGTTACCAGAAGACAATAAAATCCTTAGTGGATATGCTAATATTGTACTGTATTGTGATCTATAGTAGTAACTATTAGAGAATAGATACAGACAGTGTTGCGGTCAGAACTGATAGGAGATGAGCAGTATCTTGGTTTGGTCAGAAGCAGTGTACCCAAAGGGGTGTGTTTTCTACTGTAACAGGTGATCACTAGTCAGTTGAATTCATACCTGATACAACTCTGGACCTAATATGTTAAATAAAGGTAACCTGTACAACAGCTGTATTTGTAACTCAAAAATCGCTTATTCTCTGACCCTAAGGTATTTATAGTCAGTAAACTCACAGAATGTCATATGAAGATCAGGATTTCATGTGTGTCTATGTATGATGCATGTTAACTTGCATCCCAGTGGAGCATTTTATTTGTTAACATACTTGCAAGCTTATGTAAAAGGAATATGAGAGCTTAACTGGAAAGAGTTACACTAAGTCTGTAAATTATATTTTAATACAAGAGCAGACTTTGCTTTTATACCAAGCAACAAACGATGGATATTGTATGGCCACCTGCCTGTTGATTTAGAGTTCCTTTGAAAAATCTGGAGAAGAAAGAACAAAGTTTGTGTTTCCTAACTCCTGTAAATCTGGTGTTAAAAATATGTATGAATAAGCATATTTTATAATGAGTGACTTCAAGAACTGAAGATGTTGACAGCATCAGGGACACTTGAGGGATTATAATGATGCCTAATTTATTGTATCTGACTGTATGGAAATCTTTCTAAGTTGTAGAAGTGAGTGTCATAAATATAAAATAATGAAGAGCACTACTTGCTTGTATATGCTTAAGGCATAAGCTGTACTATTGGGATATGGCATTCAAAACTCAGAGGGCACTGAATAAAACTGGCATGTGTAAGTCTGAAAAGAGAGTTTGGCTCAACTCCCATATAGATAAATAAAGTTAATAGACACATATGCATATATGGCTATTTTATGTCTAATATATCTATATATTTAATAGAGGTGGTAGCTCCTTGTCAGATTGTCACTCTAGCAATACCTTACAGTTTCTGAAAGGCCAGAGCAGAGTCATATGCTTTAATACAGTCAATATTAGTTCAGTCATCCTTTGCCAAGTACAACCATATGTGGTATAACTAATTCTGTGTAACCCCTTCAGCTTTCTGTCACAGTTATTGCTAATGCACTATATTATTTTCCCGGACCCGTGACTTGCCTCTGATCTCCCACAGGGCTGCAAGTGACAGCTCGGTAAAGACAGTTAATGCCTTCCATAGCTGCATGTCAGCTGTAATGCACTGTTTTGCACCTTTATTCAGTAATGGTGGTGGTGCTCCATAGCAACGTCAGCTTCCCGGCTGTGCGGAGGTCTGCTGTGGGGAGGCCTACTGGGAGCTATTAGAGCCTATGGAAAATCTCCAGGAAAGATGCAAGGTGCAGCACACACAAAGCACGGGTGAGAGAAGCTCTGCTGCTGTGTGTGCCTGAGCACCGTAATCACCGCTAAGCACTCATGAATATGCTCAAGTGTTGCCAACGGCGCGCCTTTTGACAAAATACTCTTTCCTATTGATTGGAAGCTGAGGACAAATATTAATTTATAATGTAATCAAAAGTATAGCCCAGAGTCGCTACTGTGCATGACAACTGTGAGATTTGAGGGAAAGATTTCCTTATGCAAATGAAAGAGTGATAATCTGCATACAAAGGGATTTTGGAGTGAATTTGGACCAACTGTTTCTGAAAATCCTTGCAAGAGGAGAGGACTCCTACACCCTTCCACTGCCTTTCAAATCAGCCCTGTACCCCATACAAATATGCTACTTTTTGAGTGAACAAAAGGTAAAATTTGGTGAAAATCTCAAATTGGAGTTCTATCTGATTACCCTGAAATTGCAGGATGTATTAGGGTTTTAATTAAAGAAACTAACTTCTATGAATCAAGTCTTCAGACACAATCAGGCTTGTTGTTCATTATTTGCTGTTAATGAAGCTAAATAAGGCTCGTTCACAAATTCATGCTTACCATTTCTGAAAATTTTTTAACTGGAACTTAAGTGTAATAGCATGCTTCATAGTAATTTAAGACTTCAATATAAGTTACTCAATGTAAGTATTAACACTAAGAATAGCTTTTAGAGTTTTTTTTCTTTCCAAATTTGTGTTAGCTCTGATTGTATGAATGCAAACTTTTAATGAACAACATTATGCGGCATTTTATGATTGCAAAACTCTGCAACCTGTTGGTTTGTGCTATCCATGTGATTTTTTTTTTTTTAATTTATTTTATTTTTTTACCATCCTCAAGTTTTCATTTTGTATTAGCCAGCTCTGGTGTTTGAAATCGTATAAAAAACAAGAAAGTGAAAACCCTGCCATAGAAATATCAGGAAATATATCCACTGTAGAGCAGCCTGTAGCCAGCTTTTTGGTGATTGTTGAACTCTGCAGATGAAGACTTGAAAGTGGCTTTGTAATTTTAAATTTTTGTTTCTGGGTTTAATTTCTTTCCTTTTCTGTGCCTTTTAAAAGTTTCTTTGTGCTAAGCTAATGTTTGATACAGGGAAGTTTGGTTTTCCTCTTCTCCAATTTTATGGTCATTTTTGGTTGTCTCTTATTGCAGCTAAACTGCAACTCAGAAGGGATACTGAGAGGAAACAGAGATTGAAGGGAAAACTACCTTTTTTTTTTTTTTTTTAATCTTTAGAGTATTTCATCTATCTGGAGGGTTATAGCTTGTGATAACAAATGCAAACCAAGTATTTTTTGGAAGAAGTTGTTTCCCATGGGAAAACCAAAAATAATGTAATCAATATCAATGCTTTCTTGCTTCCTAGTCTGCAGCTGTGGAGACAGAGTGGTGCAGGGACACCTGCTTTACTATCTCCATTTATAGATCTGAGGCGACATCAATGTAAAGTGCTTCAGCCTTCCCTTTACATTAAAAGCAGCAGGAGGGTGATTAACAAAAACTGGCCATACTGTCCTTTAGATCCACTTGCTAAGGCAATGGAGTTTAGATTTGTGTTAGAAGCGGATGAGCAAAATGTTTGAAAAGATCCCAAGTGCAGACATTTCATGCTTCTCACACGAAGCTTTACAAAATGCCAGGAACGGCAGCATAATGCTTCTGGTCGCACTGAGCAGCACCCTGGCCTGGCCATGCTAGCACACCAGCTGCTCCCTGCACCACCCATACTGGCCTTCAGGCATCAGGAGTCAGCAACTAAAGATTTCCCTGTCTGTAAGAAGCCCCAAAATAACCAAATATCATTTTGATTCATGGAATCTGATATTTCTGTTTAAGCATGACATTTATGAAATGCAAAGGGATTGCTTCTTGTAGTACACAGACCACATTGGCAAATGATGCAATGGCCAAAATGGCCAATTAAATAAATTCAGGAAAAGAAAAATCCGTACCAAAAATAAAGAGTAAAGATGCAGGTTTGACCTCAGACTTGGGAATCAGCTCAGCCAGGAACTGCTAGGAGCCGGGCAGTCACAATAGAGAAGCAGCTGTACCTGCACTGTTCTTGTCCCTTGTCATCCTCATTGACTGACATGCTCAGAGAGGGTACTAAGCTAGAGAAACACCTGGTTTGAGGCATTCTACCTGATTTATGTTTTTCATATGTATTTTTTTACTCTAGCTGTTTCTCCTCTCCTATTTTGCAATTGTATAGCAGTTGATTGACTATGTGGGCCGATATAATTTCAGATGTTACCGTTAGTTTGTATAGGTGTCGAAACTATCCCCCTGAGCTCATCATTTCAGTATCCGGTGGCTTTCTCCATTGCTGTTTATTACCTGGAGATCTGAAGTTTTAATCTGAGGCAAAGTAGTTTGCTGAGTAGAAATAGTTGTAGAGCACAAGGTTAAATGCTTTGCTGAACTGGTATTCCACCGTCTATATACACACACAATTCTTCCTAGATTATTAGAGGAATAACTAACAGTTTTTAATATATAACCCAATTTCAAAATTCCAGAACAGTAAATTTGCAGGATAGTACTCCCTGTTCATGCAAAAGACCCTGAATAAGGGCTCGTCCTTACTCGTTCTCATACATTCTGAATGTTCTCCATTGACTTTGTGTTGTCAAGGAAAAGTTTGCAGGATCAGGTCCTTAGTTCAGCATTTGGCCTGAAGTGTTTAGTGACCTCCTGCACCAGTAGTTTTGTTTTGCAAGGGCTGGCATGAATTTTACTTATCTTGACATGTGCAGATTAAGGTGTTCTTTGCTTCATCACCCATGAGAAGTAGCATCCTGAGCAAAGGATATTGACTCAGCAATTTTAGGGGCATTGGAGGTCTTAGTATCAACATAAATTTTGCCACCATTTTGTTGGGTAATTTAGGATGCCAGGGTGAGCGAGCCAGTAACATGAGACACAGAGAAAGAGAGAGAACACTTCTGTTGTGAAATAGTTTACTTTAGCCACTTTGCAGGGTTTTTTTGTCTGTCTGGATTTGGCTAGTAAAAGAATACCTTATATATTCCTATACAAAGAAATAATAGGCTATAATAAAGAGAAAAGGCTCTTCATCAGATTTGATAGAAACACCCTAAACCAATCCAAAGTCTTGATGTTTGAGAACCAAGAGCTTGGAAACAAGCAGAATTTGTATGTGATGCTAGTTTTATACTCAAGTACTTGTAGAGTGGTTATGTTTTTATTTGGGAAGGGGGTTAGGAGATTATTATTTTTTTATACTGCTGTTAAATCTTATCTCTTTTGCTTAAGCTGCTACATAACAGGTTTTTTTAAATTATGGATAGGATTTTGATATGACCTTATCACTCAGCATACGGCAATACAGATGGAGAATGAAGTCACGGATGAGTGACAATGAGGAAAAGACTGGGAATGAGCAAAGCCTTCGATATGCAGAGAAGGGAGGAGGAAACAATCTGGTTTAACAGTTTTTTGATGGTCTCCTTTGCAGGCTGCATGTCAGAATGACTTCTAGAACTGTTGAGAAGAACGGTTTTATTTCCTTCCAGTTTTTAATCATACTAAAATGTTAACCAAGTGTCCACAATGGGAAGGATTCTTCCATTCCAAGTCAGTCATCTTCAGGTTAGACTTGGACTGTAAGCTCTGACAGCTTGGCGAAATAGTCAGTGAGGAGCAATGAGGGTGACTTCCTCCTAAAATAGGTATTTAAGGTGGGTCATGTACCTGAAGGTACCTGTATTTCTTCATTGGTTATAGAAACTTACATTATGGTTAGTTAAAAGCCAGTCTTGTGCTCAAAGAAATGCAGAAGATGGAGTTTCAGGATCTGTAGCCTTATCTGAAAATTTCATGCCTGTGGAATTATTTTTCCAAGATGCAGGCACTATTAAGCATTTGGGTTCTTTTTCTTGTGTTTTCTTTGTGGCTGTTTATTTTTTGTAGAGAGAAAACAGCGTTTTCAAGAGTGGATAAATACAGCTGTGAACTTAAATAAATTAATGCTTTTAGGAAGAGGAATCTCCTTCAGCAAAAATACTTGTACAATAAGCATGATGTTTTATTAAAATTAAAGTGTTTACGGAGGATATCTAGAGATTGAGTTTGAATGACAGGTTTATAATACCTCAGCAATCTGAAAAGTTGTGGCTGGAGCTGGGATTGGGACTGGGATGGGGAAGATGCAAGAACTTATATGTTATCTTCCTATATCTCAAGACCATTTTTTGAGTGCTATTGATAGCAAGAGGATAAACTTCATCAGAAAGTGGGGTTGATTTATTTCTAACAGATGTTGTAAGTCCAAAAGCTATAGCAAAGTGAGATTGGTTTTATACTCTGAGCACCTTACTAGCCAAGACTACTCTTTACAATGGTCAGTATTATTTGTTATTGCCTCCCAAATGCTATATCCAAACTGCTTCCTTCACAGCTGCCAAAATATTCTACTTCCCTCCACTACATTCTGTGATATTTTCAAAGTACAGTATTCTGCAGCTTTGAGTGCATCCGAAATGTAGATGCACTGTCAAATTAACTGCATGTAGTAATCTCCAGTGGCATAATGTAAGGATTACCTACTGGTTCTTTTACTCCAGTTTGTTAGTAAGAATGCTTTCAATTTCAAGCATCTCTCAAAGACATAATCTTCAGCTTCCCGGTATGAAGCAGTGGACTGCTGCAAAGCCATGTTCTGCCATCATTTTATGTTAAACTTTTTGTAGAATAAATCGGTACTGGTTGTACCCATTGCAGAAGAAAGATAGCTGTTTCTCTTACTATGTTAATTCCATTCTTCATCAGCAGTTCCCATTTAATTTTCTTACTCTGTGTTCTTTTCCTTGTTACTCTCTTCTTTCCATACTGCTGTATTCCACGTACGAGATCTCTATGCATATGAGAGAGTCATCTCATTATTTACCCCAAATAAAGGCAGTATCATCTGCAATGCTCCTGGGAAATAAAAGTAAAAACTAAATACAGTCCATTTCCTGCTTGTCTTTTGCCTTTCCAAAGAATCCCAAACTCTATACCAGCCTGACTGCATGAGTAAAAGCGGGCCCCACCCCCCCCGCCATTCTCCCACCACCTGTGCAAAAGGTGGACCTCAGCTGAGAACTGGCCTTGCACTGGATCTCACCTCCTCTGCTTTGATATGTAGGGCAGGTCAGACTTCTATCACATGGCACGACATTACTGCAGCAACCTATTATGAGTGGTTTCATTGCAATACAAATCCATTTCTTTTCACCACTTTCGATCATCTTCAATTTATCCTTAATCTCTTAACTTTCTTTCTACACTCTCCACTTTATTTTTCAGATTGTTTTATTTACTGAAATAAGATAAGGTAACCTGAATGCTGCCAGGAAGAATTACCAAGTTCTGAAAGTGAATCGTGAATCATGCAGAAAGGAGGAAAATAAGGAAGAAAGAGCAGAACTTTATCCTTTTTATTTTTAATGTCATCATGCTGACTATTGAATACAGCAGCTAGTAGACATCATTTATATTGGTTCATACAATATATAAAAAGCTGGCAATGGATGTGAAATAAATAAAAGATTGATGGGAAATGTCACCTTAAATTCAATAGGTCAGATTCTCAGCTGGTGTAAAATGAAGCATTGTAGATTTCCACCTGTTTAAGGTCAGGCCTAATATATTCACAAATGGCTATCCTATATTGCTATTTTATACAACTATGCAACTTTCTATTCTGCTTTTTATTCCTTTCCAAATTCATCCTCAATTGATGCACATCTAAAAATCTATTAAAGATCAGCAGTGGAACAATAGAAAAGCTCAGGTCTTACACTGTAATTTAAATGAATTCTTTGTATCAAGTTGTTAATAATTTTTTTTAAAAAAAAAAGTCAAAAAGTAATCCCTTCAGAGCTGTGATTCTACCTTAACTTCATTCACTCAGGGCAAGCTTGCACAGAACCTTTGTGTTGTAGTTCTAGATAGAAGGCCACAGGTATGCCATGTGATCTATAGGGTTTTTTTGGGATGGCTCCTCCCGTGTTCATTTTAAATATATAGACCAAGATATTAATATTGTAGAAATCAAAATTGTTTGGTTTTTTTTTTCCCCTATGTGACACTATAAGAATTGGGAACTTGTGGATTTTCTACATTCAGATGTGCATGAAACACAAAATACAGAAAGCAGGTAATTGGCCACATTTCATTAAAAAAAAAAAATAATAAAAAAAAAGAATTTGTGGACTGCAGGGCTGCATCTGTCTCTAAGCGATTACATGTGGAAATAAGACTGCCCCTTATTTTGCTGAATAAACTAAAGGCTATTGTTTAAATGATCTTTAATGCCCTTCTAAATCTTTGCTTTAGTAGCCTTCTGCTATGAATAACGACTCTGACCTTCCTGACTTTTTTCATGGTATGAGGTGCTATCCAATATGCACAGGATCAGCAGGAGTCTATCCTTAAAGGAGCCCCAGTGAGATGCTTTATTTCCCCCCCACACCCCTTCTTTTCCTCCTGCAGTTTAAAGTGGTAACAAGCTCTTTTCTGAAGCATCATTCCTCATGCTGGTGTAGGATATTTCCCAACTGGAATTCTGGAAATCCTTTTGAGGCAGAGTACTCCAAACTTCTTGAATTTTTAAACTAAGTCTATAACATGCATTGTACTTCCATCAAAAATAATTGTTTTAAGTTAGTTCGGTAGTCTTACAACATGCAGGTTGCTATTAAGTTTTCAGAAATGAGTTCTGTGAGTTGTGTCCAGTAACGGAGCACTCGATACTAATTGCTTATATTTTAGGGTACATTTTGTTATTGTTAAGTTTTATGCCCTCTGAAGCTGAAAACCTCCTTCCTATTTCATTGCGTTTGAAATAGAATGAAAAAAATTTAAACTTTACATCAGAAATCTCAGCCATTGCTGCAGGGACTTGAGGTAGATGCAGGAAGGGTCTTCACAAGGGCCCCTTCAGAGAAACGTTCTGAAAGTATTTATCTAGGTGCTAAATTGTTAGGATTTCCTTGCTGCGTGTTTTGTTTTGTTTTATAAAGGTGACATTATTTGCATTCCCATTAGCGAATTCTTTGCACAGATTAGTCTCTGAGACTTTCATTGAAAAGCCAACAGTAGATCTTCCTTTGTGTAATCTGTCTGTAGCAGGGCAGCTAAAGGCATATCCTAGGCTAAGAGGTTGTTCAGCAATGTCAAATGAATCCCTGGAGCCCTGCTCTCTGTCATATTATTTTCTGCAAATGCTGACACAAATGAAGTGAAGCATTTATTTATATTCATATGCCTATTATTATGGTAATAGAATTGTCATTGTAGTATCAATATGAGAATTTAAATATATGGGCTCTAACTTTATGGTCCTTTTCTATGATTACTTCACCATTTTTTTCCCAAAATTGAAATGGAAACTCAGATGGAGTTAAGAAACACTGTAACTTAGTTTCTGCACGACTAAGGAAGGTAACAGTTAAAGAGATTAAAATGGTTATACCTTACGTGAGGGGCTATACTTAACTGCTTCCTGCATCTATATGAGTGAAATATATCCAGTAATATACAACAAACTGTGTGGCTACAAAGGATACCTTAGACTCCCAATGTGTTGTGAGGCAGAAAGAGAATACAAGTTTTCTTCATTCCCCAGAGAAAAGTGAATATCCATTGTGAGCTCCATTTATTGAAGTGCATTATTGCAGTCATAAACTGCTTTTTGGTTATGATTCAAACAGAGGAGTAATTTAACCCCTAGCTTGCGGAAACACCCAAGCACTTAGAATTCCCATTTAAATTGAGCATTAAAACATGAGGTAGCACCTTCACTTGTAACAGAAACCAGATTTAATTTTAATTGCCTAGTTGACTGAAAAACATGACTGATTTGTGTGCCTCAGGTCAGACCCTTTGCCAAGTCATGTATACATATATTTATATACATAGTTGTTGTATGTTCGTTGTGAACTTCTTTTTAGTCATCTTTGGAAAAAAATCTGATTATAAAAATAACAGAGGCCACTAACTGGATCTTTATTTCAGTTGTTTTTGTAAAAAAAAATTGAAAAGTATGTTTTAGAACTTCTGACTTACTATTGTGGTACTATTCTACTGCCAACTCCAACTTAGTCTTACATATCCATGGAATTAGTTATGCCAAGTCTTTTAAATGTAGCTAACTGCTGTGAATTTTCTTTCCCTTTTCACCTTTCCACTTTCTGACTTGTCCATTATGTTGAGAAGGATGTCATGAAAGCAGAGTTGTGACTTGAAACTGCTAAATGCTTGATATCTTTTCTATCCTTTCTTAATAATATTTTATGTTTCTTGCTCCTTGATGTTTGGCTGTCATCCGTTCTTCATTGCATTGAGAGTTAAGTGGTTGTTACCTGTTCCTCTTTTATGTTGTTTCTAGTTTTCTGCATCTCTAGTGTATAAATATAGTTACTTTGACAGTTTTCTGGCTTTTGATGATGGTGGTTTTGTGTGGTGGTGTTTTTGTTTTGTGTTTTGTGTTTTTTTTTTTTTTTTTTTTTTTTTCCCCACTCTCTAGTATATCCTTCTGTGATTTTTATAGTTCTACAACATCCATTGCCTCAGGGTATGTTCAGTAAAATCCTGCAGGAGTTTGTTGAGTCTTTAAGAGATATCAGTTTGTTAATAATGTTACAGGACTTGCAATGCAAGAAAAAAAATGTGATATTTGTAGTAGGAGGAGTTCATTCACTACGGCACTTTGACAGATATATTGATATATAGTTTCTCTGAATTTAGTGCATTTCTGTCTGAGGATGAACTCTATTTTTTCTTGTTCAGTCTCATTGCTGGCAAACTCTAGGTGCCTGCGGTGCAAGTGTGTGTATACGTACACTTACAAAAATGTAGCATTATGCTTTACATTCTTATCTTCACTTTGACTTTTAGTCTTCAAATTATTTACAATCTGTATCTCAGCTATGTGGTAGAATGTACGTGCTCTTTATTGCCTTTTATATTTTCCATGTTGTAACTAAGTCTCTAGGTAGCCAGCGATTGTTCTGTCCCTGCTCATGGATGTCTGAAAGAGATGCACCAGTGAGAGCTATCTTACTACATAATAAAGAAAATATATGCATTTGACTTTAAAAAAAAAAAAAAAAAAAAAGAGCAGATCTATTCGGTCAGAAGCAAAAGGATCAGGGGTCTTGTTAATGAGAGAATGAAAGATCATGAGAGAGAGAATATTTCACTCCTAGGTCACCAGTTCAAATGCAGACTGGCTTAATAGTTAGTGTAAGTTGTTACCATCTGACAGCTGTTCCATAATCCGTGAGAAATGGGAAAATCATCACAATCTAGTTTCTCTGGCATCTAGATCTCTAAAACGTTGACATCCTACAGGCAATCATAATTTGCACAGGGATATTAATCATTTGTTTTACCCTTGCAGACACTGAAGTGGAATATTACAATACTGAATGTAAAGAACACTTGAACTTTCCCATTTTTAAAATTTCACTCTGTGGGACAAAGTTGAAGGCTATTTGAAAGCTACTGTGAAAAGGGAGAGGTACCACCTACCCCTGCCATTTGCAGTGCTGAGTTCCTTGCGTAATTGATTGAGAATCGCAGAGATGCTTGGCATCAGACAACACAGACCCTTTCTTTAAATAAGTTTTACCGCAAGTTTTTAATGAGTAAATACAGAACAATAATTCCAAATTGATTCTGAAAACCAAACAGATTAAAAAGTTAAAAATTTGAAAACCAAACACCATTAATGTATTTCCTTTGAATTCATGACACTGAAGTGATGGTATCTATTCCAAGCTGTAGCTTCTAAAATTTGTAGGTTCTACCATTGAGTATACTAACGAAAATTAAGAACAACACGCTTAAATAGGTGTAGTTTTTATATAAATACAGTGGTCATAGTAACAAATTACTGCATTTTTACTTTGTAATGCTTCAAAGAGTAAAATAAATATATGTTTATATTTTATATATATGTTAGTTGACCATAGAAGAACAATTACAGTAGGATTTAAAGGCTTGGATTTTAATAGGCAGAAAATGTCAGTACTTATTTGAAGGCACCAAAACTCTTTGACTTGATTATGGAAGATTTAAAAAAAAACCAAACAAAAACAACAAATAAGGAAGATAAATCTGGACTGTACATGAGAAAACACTAGTATGCTGCAGAGATAATTTTTTTAATTATTATTATTTTCCCATTTTTCCATCCAACAAAGTTCTGCATAAATATCAAAGTCAAATATTACCCCAAATGGGGAAAAGCAAACCAAGGAACTAATTACATGTGTGTCATCAATGTTATAGTTCTGGTCCATTTTCTGATCTTTGATTTGGAAATATAAAAATAAAACTCCTCTGGGCAGGATTCATTTTTAAAATACAAAGTGAAAAATACTGTCATCTGTTCGTGTTGTCTTTCTCATCTGTCTTACTTGAAGGATTTGGGAACTTGAGTGTCTCTCTTCCATTCCTCACACCACAGCAATCATAGATGTTAAATGAATTAAGATTTATTTTAAGGCTTCAGATTTGTTTCAAATTGGTCTAGTTTATCAGTTTCTTAACGACCCAAAGCCACAGGCCTTGTTATTAGCACTGCCAAGCATCTGTACATCCTTTTGACTTCAGCAGGCCTTGTAAGCGGTCAGTGCTTGTCAGGTTCAGACTGGTACTCCAGGAGGAGTTTCATTTTTCATCCGCATAGATTCATTTTGCTCTTTGGTGCATCTTGTAAAGCCTCATCAGGTTAATGCAAACCCAACCCAGCTGCTAGGAATAGGGAAATGTAATTTTGAAGAGTTTTTGGCTGTTATAAAACATAAATGATGCATAGTGCTGATATGTTTGTAAGGGAAAAGTACATCTCCTGTCTCAAATGGTAGAGCACATCTGAGCAGCTGCTCTTTATATGTAATTAGAAGCCAGATGTGGTAGAAAGCTGGTCATTTAACAGTAGTTAACAACAGACATTAAAAACTTATTTCATTAAAATAAAAAATGCAGCCAATACATTAACAGAACATGGAAATTAGTGAGCGTAAACCAGATTTGATTTAGCTACGCTGCCTTTCATTGACCATATTTCTAAATTAGCAGCTGCATTTAAATGTAACCAGTTATGGTCTCTTTTGGCAATTTTTTGGACTACCATCATAAAATATTCATTTCAAAGTAGGAAGTTTTTCTGAATATAATGACAATTTTGGACTATCTCTGCTCCTGAAATGCCATTTTCTCTGGATTTAACTCTTTTGCCATTTAGTTAATTTTTTTTTTTTTTTAGGGACACTTGCTTGGAAGGTTCTCCCTGTTACAGTCTCTGGATCAAAAGACTAAAGAATTACTTACCTTGAAAATGATAGCAGCTTTCAAACTGAATACACAAATTAGATTTTCAGTGTAGGTAGATAAGAATTAGTTTCTTATGATTTGTTAGGGCTTAGTTGTGAACAGGACCTAAGATGAAAATAGCTGATAATCAGTAAGAAGAGTCTCCTTTCCACAGGCATTTCTACCTGAACATGAGAGGCACCACTGACAAACAAAAACCAACTTTAAAGCTATTTGTTCAAAGTGGCTCTCTGTTTTTACTGTTATTAATTTTTCAAGATGCAAGCTCAGTTCTTTCCGATGTGATCACATAGTCTGTGATATATAGTCAATTGATGGAATTACTGAATTGTTTACTGTAACTTGAAAACAGCACAAGGTATAAATTTCTAATTTATTCCTTTTTTTTTTGATCATTTTTATTGCCAGCGCAACTTCTCTTTTTAGCTCAAACTTGTCAGAAAAAAGAAAATAGCAAAAGAATTAATTTCAACTCTTTACCTGCAAAGTAAAGCAGTTTACAGGTACATCAGTTATTTTCAGTAGTTACCAGTTTGGGAGTGGAGGGGGGAAAGTTTCAAGCATACTACTTTCCAATTTGTTTTGGAGAAGAGAAAAATTTTTGTCATGGGTCTAATGGTTCAAAGTTTCACAACTCACAGGTGATGTACTGAAGATGATAATGTTCCCTTCAATTATTTCTTCATTTATCAGTTGTAAGTGACATCATTTTATACTTCATTCTTATATTTTTCTTAAAAACGTTAGTAAGGGATTTATACTGTTCAGCATCATCTGATATATACACAGCCTTGTGTATACATGTATATACTCATATATAGGGTAAGTTTTGGGAAGACGTGGTAGTTAAATATTCTGGAGATCTTAATTATCTATCACTAACGTAATGCAAAGTTGAAGCAAGTGATGACTTTAAAATATTTGTGTAGTGAGGATACTAAGCCTGATTTTAAAATAAATTTTTAAAATAAAAATTACTTTCACTAGAATTATTCACTCTTTTTCTTACTATTTTCTGAACCAATTTTTTTCTTATTGTTAAAAAATAGCTAGAAACTAAGGGCAGGTGTTGTCTTTGTTCTCTTTCTGAAAACGTATATCCAAATGACATGGATGTAACCATAAATAAAATGTAGCTTTTGTGGGAACATGTAGGGTCCTTTATTTTTATTAAGTAAGCAAGGCTTAAAATGTAACTTATGTTTCTCAACATATTTTTTTTTAATATAGACACTCATAAAATGAGTAGTGCAATGTGGAAACAGGAGAAAATACTACTGCAGGCTTAATGTAAGCCAGGAATTTGTAGGACAAATAGAGCGATGGGGTTCCAAATTTTTTTGAAGATGAGTAACAGCTTGAAAAAAATAGTGATTCAATGCTATGCAGTGAATACCTTTTTGGAATAATCTATTTTAATTAGACCAACATCTGGCATCCATTGCATATCTAAGATTTCTTGAAGTTTTTGTTGTAAAAAACTTGATTACTGTAGTGATAGATGGTTACAGATTTTGATTTGTGTCTCATTGCAGCTTCTTTGCTGAAGTAAGGATGGTGGGAAAGGTGAACTGGTGTCTGCCACCAGTGTAACAATGTTCCTTTGAGAACATAACTTGCTTTTTTTCCTTGGCAAGCTTGTTCTTTAGCGTTTTTCTAGGGAAATCAAGCATGTTTCACATTTTTGTTTTTCCTATCACAGCTCAGTCTTGACAGCTGCACCACCGAATGTAGCCTCATCTCACCAAAGTACTTTTAGTTACCTGACAGTTGCCTAGTCCAGCCTTCCCTACCCGCAGTTTTGACAGCACGAGGGAGTCATGGGTTGCCCTGAGCTCGGATGTGTTAATTAACTGCCTGGCCCATGCAAGTGGGATGTTTGAGGAGCACTCCTGCTGCTGGCTGCCCTTCTGTGAGAGCACTAACGGACATGTCTGTTAAAGTGCCCATTTCCACCAAGTGGAAATGTAGAAGTTTATCTCTGAAACCTCACGTCTCAAATTTGGTTACAGTTTATGAACAGGTTCAACATCTATTATGGTCTTGGATTCAGAGTATATGGCATGTGATTGCATAAATCTTGGTTTGAGGGAAACCAGGGGAAAAAAGGCATCACATCGATTTGTTTTGATTTAGGCAGCTATTACTGGGAAAAAAAAAATTCTATTATATATAGATTATATTCAGCTATTAAGGTATATTTTTACTGTCATTTCCATTGCCAGTTAGGCATAAACAAAAGTGAAAACTACATTCAGATGTGTCTGCTTCCATGGGATTTGAGGAGAATTCTGGTTACACAAAGAAAGATAGGAAAGAGACCAAGAAGGTAATCTGTATATACGTGTATGGAAAGCCAGCTGCAGATCCAGGATAGAGAGTTATTTTGATAAATGCTGAGTGTTGTTTTAGAAATATGGAATCTTCTCTTTTTATTTTGTATATGAAGGCATCAACATGTGGGTAAAAGCAGGCAAGTTTGAGAAGAATTTGTGTCCTGTACTTTGCAATCAAATTAAAATGAGCAAAGCAGACACAGTGGGATGGACTGGAAATTCAGTATTGTGTTATGCCCTCTGTCTAAACCTGTAAGCAAAGTGGACTCTCTACTTTTTAAAATGCATGCTTCAAGAAATTGCTTGAGACCAAACATGTCCAAAGTGCACTATGGCACAGTGTTGGACACGTGTGTACATAAGTGTGGCATTGTAATGGGTGCTCACCAGTTCAGCCTTGTGTAGTCTAGAGCAGAAGCCTGCAAAGGTGATTTTATGCTAAACAGTAATGCAGCTTATGGCTTATAAAGGCTTAGACGACAAGAATAATGTTGAACAGAGGAGAAAACCTGACAACTTTCATGCAAAGAGGAAATGAAAGTGGTACTTCTGGTTATCAATGCTGTTTGGATTGCCGAAGCCGCTTTTAACAGTACAGAAGAGCCGATGTGCTGTGGAGCTCATTGAGATAACAGAGCACATATGGTATTTAAAAAAAAAAAAAAAAAATTACAGTGAAAACTGTCAATAATGAAGGCATATTTGAGAAGAATGTGTATCTATTATGGTGCATTCAAAACTGAATGGGCAAAGGCAGAGATTGCAGTATGCGGTTAAAACTACTGTCTAGGATATACTGGAAATTGAAAAGAATTTTGTACCTTGAATAGGTACAAAAGGGAAGGTTTGTAAAAGAGCAGAAATTGCAGACTGAAAAGTTGAAAAATAGGAAAAAAATGATAGAGTTTTCATCTGCCTCAATTAAAGTGTACAATGAATATTGCATTTCCTGATTGAAATTCAAGCTATACTTTTTAATAGTTCAAGGCTTAATTTAATGGAAGCATTGGATAGTGCAGATTGGATAGTGCTTCTGTTACTTTTTCCTGCATTCAACTTTTCTTTTGTAATTTATGTACTTACAGATAAAACAAAGATGGGAGTTTATAGCTTGCTATTGATTAAACTCCTTTTCCAGTTGATTTAATTAGGTCCTTTACTCCTTGAAAATCTGATCTGAAGCTTAGATACAGATACATTGCTTCAGGCATTCAGGCTAAGGTGATGGAATGAAGCAGGGAGCCCATCGTGAAAGGCTTGGAATGGGGAGCGGTGGGGGAAGCCAGGCAGATCGATCAGCGCTGCTTGTCTTTAATAGAAAACTCTGTAGTGCTGAAGTTACTGTTGAGAACAGAGAGATGCAAATGAAAGCAAAGATAACTGTATAAATGCAGACTGATAAAAAGGGAGATTTGGCAAATTCTGTATATATTTGTATCCAGTACATGAAGGTTGAGGGTTGTGGTGGGTTTTTTGCGGTGGTGGTTTTTTGTGGGTGGTTTTTTTGAACATGATTAAAAAGAGAAATAAGAGCAGGCTAGAAGACCTGCCTTTTACCAAGGCATAATAAATAAGCTTTATGTATAGTTATCCTAAATGGATGCAAGGATGTTCCTAGATGCATGTGACCTATTGACCATCTAGCAAGGCAGCAGTACTATAAAGCAAGATCTACTGATATTACAGTAAAAATAATTTCTATCCGACAGTAGTTATTTTTAGAAACGTGACAAGTGATGAGACTACAGTTACTCTGACTGCTGCTTTCTAGCATCTTGGACGCTTTGTGGAGGCTGCCTCTCTCCTGTAGTAAAGACGTTAATTTTTCAACTCATTAGTATTATTCTTTCAGGAACAAATATGAAACAGCCTTTATACTCCCTAGCTATGTTCTCATGAGCTAACTAGCAACAACTCCACATATACACAGGATATAAACCTAGCTCTAGAATAGTAATCTCTTACTGCATGTTTAAATGAAGTCAAAATAAGGAAGCCCAAAATAGTTTTACTGTATTTCCTAGAAACATTTCAACAATTTTCTTAGCTCAATAGCCGGTGTAGTGCCAACTTAACTGTAAGTTATTTCAAATTCCAACTATCCCTATTAAAATGCTGAAATTTATATGATGAGGTATAAATCTAAGCTCACTGGTGAATTGCATATACAGTACCAAATCTTCAGGCGGGCTCAGGTAAAGCAATATGGAGTGATATAAATGGCTTCAGCAGAATTATGTGTATTAATGTTATAGTGTAGAATGCCTATCGGGGAAGATGATCTTCCTTGCCTCAGACATGGTAAAGTATGTGGATATTGTCTTTTGTTTCTCTGACAGTAGAACTTGAAATGTAAAAGCTAGCAAATATCTTCTTTATAGTCAGGTTACAAGCAGAGAATCGGGATTAATGAGCTGCAACTGTGGGGAAAAGGGAGATTGTTTTCCCATGTCTTTGTAGTTGGAACATATGCATATAAGATGAAGTATGTTCAAACTTCAGTATTTGGCAGCTAGTTCAACAAAGCTGAAGGCAGGACTAACTTCAAAGTTCACATTCTTGATAATTTGTTCTATTTCATGGATGTTAAAATAAAGACCTTGACTTAATCATGAAGCAAATTTTCAGAATTCAATAGGCAGGAGAGAAAGATTTGCTCATTTCTGCTGCCCAGTACTACACTAACAAGGCTTTACTCATTTTGCCCAAATATGCCGTGCCCACATAATAAAGTTGGGGAGGGAATAAGAAGGGAGAGAGAGAAGGTCCATCTGTCTCAAACTCCTTCAAGAAAAACATGAAAGGGATGTGTCCAACAGTGATGGGTGGGCCAAGTCTTTCTGTGGGGACAGGGAGGTCCAGATCTTTATATCTGTTTCTCTGAGTCTTATTTCCCTCCTGCACTAAGCACAGCGATGCATATACCGACAGAGAGCCCAGCAGAGGGGAGTGGGTGATGCTCCCTGGAAGAGGAAACGCAAGCCCCTGGGCTGCAGCCCTTGGATAGGGACATCCCCACCAGCCCTAAACTGTGGCATGGTTGTGGTTGCATGCATGGACTTTTGTCCCTTAACTGTTTCAGCTTTTAGCTACCTGGCAATCTTATCCCTATGCACAGTAAACTCTGAACAATGAATAAAAGAGGGAAATCTGCACGAACATGGAACAGCAGCATTTTTTTCTGTGCCTCATCTTAAATATGGGGACCAGTGATGATGTGAGGTGTGCCTTGGAACGTTTCCCTGCAAATGTCCAATAGGTGACATTACAAAAGAGTATGTAATAATTTCTAGTTATTTATATTTTATGGTATTTACTTATTTTTAGTTTTTCTTTTCTGCTGAATTATGGGGAGTTAACATATAAATATGCAAATAAATAAGAGAAACTCTACCAATACTAGCTTTTGAGTTGCATCGTCAAAATGCTGCTTTGCTTACTCTGTGACTAGTTGTAGAATCTTAAAATATCTTGTGATATTTTGGTAATTTGGTTTTCATTTGCTGCCTTTACCACCAGGCAGTTATCCAGTCTCAGTAAGGATTAACCATTTCACTAGGGGAAAAGAGGTGATTATATGAACATGGTGAGGGGGAAAAAAGGTGATTGAAAGTTTGCCAGTAATTTATATTGTCAATGCCAACCATAATTGGAAAACAGGCTTACTTTTTCTAGAGAACTTCTAAAACTTTCTTGTAAAGTCAATTTTTGTAGCCTCTTCCCTGCCTCCCTGCACCCCTACCACCAAAAATAATAATAAAAAAACCAAACCAAAATAAAAAAACAACTCACAAACAAAAAAAACCCAAATCCCTCTGGCCTGGATTCTGTGTTCCCACTCCTACTCTTAACAAGGGACCAAGTCACCTTCTGTTGACTGCAGGTCACTTGTGTTTCAAAATATCAAACTAGCATCTGCTGGCCAGGGGGCTATCCTTGCAACTTGAATTTTGCCCCAAATCATGTGGAAAGCATTTCAAATCTTCTCAGAAGATAAATGTTGCATGTAGGTCTTCATTTTATTGCCCAAATACCCATGTTAAACCAAAACTCAACACCTTGTTTGTTTACTTTTCAATTCAGGATGTCTAGAACAAAAATAATGTATTTTAGAGGTTGATTCAGTATTTGGCATATCTTTTGGAAAACAAATAGATCTTGTAAGATGGGACAATATGTGTCAATCACATTGCACTGTTACTGTAGTTTGTATTAGATCTGTACAGGTCTGATACATGGATTCAATACACTCCTAACTACTCTTACTGCCTTTGTTGTTCAGGTTGCACCACTCCCTCTTTTGTTCTGGGTGCCCCGGATCATCTTTGCTCCTTGGTACCATATCACTCCCTGGCCCCTGTGTGACATGGCACAAGCATCCCTAGACAAAACCCAGTGGTTGTTGAGCAGTTACAGATGTGCTATATACTAAGGATGCCTATGGGTAACTGTCTGTGGTTTAGGTAGCAAGCCACTTCGAATGCCATGTGGTGTGAGCACAGCCAAGCAGAGGTTGCAAAGAACAGTATGGATGTGCACCACTCCAAGCCAACTGGCATAAGAAATGGGGATTGATCTGAAGCAGCTCAAATAACAATGTGAATACACATGGCCCATGAAAAATTTGGGAAGACTGCTACTGTTGCAAATCTTTCTGTAATGCCAAACTAGGTATCACAGAAGCTGAACACTGCTATGGCTTTCCCATTAGAAGATGCTTCTTAGAGGAGTGTTCTGTAGTATGACTTTGGGCTGTATTTTTCCACTTCTAACGTGACTGACTCTTTTCCCAGCCCTTATTTCCAAGCAGTCATGTTCTTTTAGATGTAGAGATTCTTTGTATCTCCAGGGGTTGAAGTTAGGTTGTTTCCTCCTGTTCTTTTAAATATGCAAGCAACTAATTGGCCATTTTGCTCTAGTCAGGAGTTTCTTGCATTTTCATAAATTTGTCAGCACAGTATCTCTTTGCAGGCAAGAGGATAAATGTATTTAATTATATTGGTTTTGACTTGTTTAAAGATACAGCCTAAAACATTCATTTTCCCTGGTTTTAACCTCTCTCTTCAATAACGTATGTTTTGAATGTGGAGACATACTCATGTGTCTCCATTTTAATTCTGACAGCTAGAAGATAATTAAATTTAACACAAATACACGTCCAAGGAATGCACAGTGAAGTCCATACTATTACTCCCACAGACTTGCAGCCAAAGTTTGGGACCCAGTGGAAATAAGCTAGCGTGGTTACTGGCAGTATTTATAGCGCTTTTTGTTATGATACAGTACAAAGTATCTAAGTCATATCCAGAGCTGGGTATCCAGCAGCATTTGTGGGACCAACGTCCACTGAAACATAAAGGGAGAAATGTGAAGGAAGTCCTCTCCAAACTTCTGGACAGATGTAAGAAAGTATGAAGTCTAGCATGCGGAACCATCTCTGAGTGAGTTGTCAGTAGTGATACTGCCATGTGGAGAAGTGCATCGTGCTCACGGTTACTCCTTCTGCCATGAGATGTAAGGAAAACGCATTTTGTTGGTCACAAACACTCTTTCATGAGAAACTAGGACATGCCTCTTAGAGTGTGGGTTATTTCAGTATCCTTTACTGTCTGGATCTCTTGATTGCAGCTTTTAGCAGAAGTGGAGCCTTGAGAGTTGTGGCCAAGGTATGCTCAGCAGAAGACCTGGCAAAGCACTTCTGGTTGTATGTTGTTACGACCTTAATCCTCAAGTCTCTACTCAGCTCAAATGCTGTGTCAGCTAGCAACAATTAAAGGGAGAGGAGTATGTGCCATTATACAAAAGATAATATCAGATGATTAATACATGTGCTGGCCATCTTATTCCGTCATTGAAAATGTGCTGAATTAACACTTCTGCCAGAAATTTCTTAGTGCTTCATCCCTAGACATATCTCATGTGAATAGTTTTTGGCTTCAGTACTAGAGATTTTTGCACAGGATGCTTAATAATACATACTGAAAAGGGCAATTCATATTTCTTTGATAACTAGAGCTTTGGATTCAACGGTTTGTTTTTCTTTAACTGCAGGCTGTAGGTAATGCATGATTTAATAAAATTACTTGAGCATTCCCTTCTGAGCACTGATCATGATAGAATAATACAAATGATTGATGTGCAGTTCCTTTATGGTAAGTCAAAAAAACTGATCATGGTATCGTAAAAAAGAAATAGCATTTTATAGCAGCAATCAAAGTTGAATGAAAGCTAATGAATTAAAGGGGGAAGTTTTAGTACCTCTTTTAAGGAAAAATTCCAAGAATTTAATGGATGCCTTTATGTAGGCTTTAACGTAGAGTTCTTTTTATAGAATAGATATGATAGGTTTTGCTGGCATATTTAGTTTTTATCAAAAACATTCTAATAGCAAAAAAAAGCAACAGTGTTTACTAAATAACAGATTCTGATATTTTGGTTAGAATAATTATATATTGCTTTATTTTATAGCTGTGAAATGAACATGTAAATAAAAGAACATACGTATTTTCTGTTGTGGATGAGAACTCTGCAATTTTTCTTAAGTAATTTCATTATGTATGAAGTTTACCCATAGAGGCTGTTGAATACCTTCTCCCTGGGGTTTTGTTTTGTTGTGCTGTGCTCCTTCGCATATGTATACCTTAAAAATCCCTCCAGAAGGTAGAGATTTATTATGAAGACTCCCTGACATGTTGTGATTTGGTCATGGTCTAAAGCCATAGTCATATAGTTATTTAGTTTGGCACAAGTGCCAGCAGAGGCAATTCCACTCTTCCTCTTCCACGGTCATGGCTGCCTGCTCTTACAATGTCCTTCATGCTCCCTGTAGCATTTATGAAGCTAAACCATAGACTGAGTGAAAAACCTATCCTGTACAAAGAAAATGGCTGGGTGCCTGCAGGAGTTATAACAAGAACTAAGCAAACAGCTGGGTGGATGGTCCTTTTTTTACAGTGACAGAAACATTGACACATTGAAGAATAAACCTAGTAATGGTGCTACTTAGGGGTACGGGGATCAGGACAGCCCAGTCCACTGAACAGAGGAGAAATTGCTGTTGTCATTTTGATGTCATGGATGGTTTGTGTTAATTTGGACTCCAAGGACAAAACTTCCTACTTAACAAAGCCTCTAAACTACACTGTTCATTGAGAGGCAATCCTCTCGTCATTCCACATGTCCTGGGTTGGAAGTGGACGAGGGCTGGCAGA
>NW_009602104.1:35458-49981 GCF_000690535.1 Cariama cristata
ACAACACAGGGCCAGGTGTTTTTCCCAGTCCATACGTGTCCCTCTGTAACATTAAACACATTAAGTTTAGTTCCGAACAGGCTGACGGAGGATCAACGGGTAGTTCACTTTGTACTTTGAGTCAGTAGTGAACCACTGTTGTTAATTTACTGCTGCCTCAGGGTACACCGCATGATCCACATGCATTGTCTCTGGCTAACAACGTAAAAATATTTTTCTCTAGTTTAGCACTTTCTTTTTTGTTCATTTACTCTTGAAAACTTTCTAATAGTTAATTCAGCAAAATTATACTGTGATATGCAAGAAGGGAGGCCTAGGCAGAAACAATCAGGAAGGAATGAAACATTGCATATTTATATTTGTGTATGGTTGACTTTGAAGTTGTGGTGCAAAGTGTTTGATAATTTTCTACATAGTCTCTGCAGCTATTAGAAGTTGTGATTTTAATAGATATATTCATGGATGATTTATTGTTCCCAGTGAAGGCTCAATCTCATTGTAAGACGCACAAATGACATAGATTGGAATGTAAAATCATTGTAAGAAGAGTGACAATATGCAATCAGATATATATTGTTTTTATATATATATATACATATACGTGCTTTATATGAATAGTTACTTGCTTTGTTACCTTTGTAGCATTAAGCATCTTAAACTTCGCTGGCATTAGTGAACTGCTTCTTAAAGTTAGGTGTACTGTTATGGAAGAAGTTAATAGAGGATGTTTTATGCCAAAAGCATGAGGTGAAATGAAATTTTAGACATTTATGGGAGAAAGTGGCAAAGCTGTATACAAAATAGATGGTAGCAGGAGAAGTAGAATTTAAAATGCTAAGAGAGAAGAGGAGGCAAAAAAGGAAAAAGTTAGGAAATGGTATGAAAAAAATGGTGCATGAAACACAAGAAGGTGCAGAAGGATTACAAGAGTTGGATGAGTATGTAAAATTGTCCAATTTCCAAGATACTTAGGGGCTGATATGCCATTGTCAGAGAGAAAAACTTTTGTAGATGTTCACGTGTCTAATAATAATCTGCATCTTTAGCTGCGTAAGTGCTTACAAAAATGACCCATATCCATTTAGAATCTTAAATGGATTCAAGGATCTTTGGATTTTAGGCTGGTTTATGCTTTTGGAATTTTTACCCATTGTGATGAAACCTAAATGGAGATAAAACTAAAAACTGCATTTAGAATGGGCTGAAAGGGAATGGTTGATATGATGTAATGGAGCTTGAGAATAAATGAATCAAAACGAGAACCAAGAGCTTAAGTGAGCATTTAGCTGTGCAGGCAAAAAGGAAGAAAATTATCTTTAATGTGTAGAAGAAGCAGCAGAAAGATTTATTTATGATCTGGATTAGGAAGGCTAGGGAAAGGTGAAATAAAAATGACATTTTTATTATGGGCTTGAGTGACAGGGGGGATGCTGGTGATGCAGTGCTTGGGTGGGAAGACAAAGGAGTCAATTTTGGCCATGTTAAGCCAATGGCATGCCAGCTAGGTTGAGGTATCAGTGGAACAGCTGAGGTATGAGATTAGGTAGAAGAAGAAAGGCCAAGAGTGGAGAGGTTAATCTGTGATTTGTCAATAGAGCTGATTATATATTCTATTTAGTAAATAGTTTTATTAAGCCTATATCAGAATCACAAAAATACCCACCCCAAAGGCATTGATGGTGACTAGATATTTTTAATAAAGGGTGTGTTTATTGCAGATTTAATGACTTGAAGATAGATCTACTACCAGAAGAAGTTCTTCTCATATCTTCTATCATTATAACACTGGGTTTGATTTATGTTTGAATGGAGACAGTGATCCATTAAAATAAATTGCCTTAATGTTTGCCCAGCAGATCAGGTTGACTTTCATATGTGAAATGTAGTGGTTGAGACATACAGTTAGACTGACAGGTTGCACTGAATGGAAGAGGAGTAAAACTATATTGTGTCATTCCTGTGCTGTTTCCTTACTTCCCTTCTAATACTATGTTCTGAATCTGATGTGTCACGCTAAGCGTACAATTCGGTTTATTCCATTTCAGATGTTCAGAGAAGATGTATATTTTTCTATATGATGTATTCTATATGATGGAAAACTGTGTATTTATCTTTGACAAGTACAGAGTAAATAAACTGCTTAAAGAATGTGATGATGTAGCTGGCTTAATTTATATGTAAATGTGAGCAATGCTATTTTTGATTAGTGCAGCAAATTGCTAAAAGAGGAGTCTCAAATACCAGCTTTTGAAGATTGGAGTCTGAATATTTAAACAGGAAAAGTTTTTTTTCAGGGAAATTTGCTTTTCTGAATGCCATTTGAAAAACAGGGTGGTTTTTTCTTACCAAGGACTTTTGGTTTTCAAACTGCTTTTCAGGAGCTTTGGCTTTTCTTACTTTTCATTGTAATCAAACCTACTGTAATTTCTATTCATTTGCTACGTTTTTATTTGGATTAGTTTTCCTTGCCTGCAGTGATAGAGCAGAATCTATTGCTGTGAAGAATGTCAACAACTTGTCAGTTGTGAATTATTTTGTATTTGGTTATGTTTTATTCGTGAGAGTGTTTTTAAGCTGATTTTACTGGGGGAGAGGAGCAGAGAGTTTTTTCCTGTAGGCATTCGTAAGCGTAAATTTTTCTTCCCAGTGTACTGATGAAGGTGCTGTCTTCCAAAACATACATTAGAGTGTGTCCCAATGCGTATCTCTGTTGGTCCACTGCCGAGTATAGCAGCGTACTTTAGCATGCTCTTTCTCCTTGACTTCAATTTAACTTTCTGGTTTCATCCAAGGCCATTTCGGACAAGAACATTAAATGCCAGGAGAGGTAGTGCTCGTTTTATGAAAATGAGATTTTGATTTGTCATCCACCAGCACTTCAGTTCATAGCTCTCGAGCTCTTCGAGTGCTCTGCACAAGCAGAGTATTTGTGGAACTAGGAGACACCTTGAAGAACTGAGAAACAGTTTCTCATGGCAGCATTGCCTCATCTGAGAGGGAAAAACAGTGTTATTGTAATTGTTCCACATGTACTTGGAAGGAACTATTTATAAGCAAAAGATATAAACTATAGTGCAAAGACCAGGATAGTTGTAGATTTTGTGCCTACAAACAGATCGTCCCATGGTAATTACTTTAGTAAAGACTCACTCAGCAAAGTTTGACCAAGTGTTAGGATGCTAGTATGTGTGAAAGACATGTTAGTAAAAGTGTGCACACAGGGGCACATAAAAGAAATGGGAAGACTACCATGGAATAATTAATTTATTTTTTTTTTTTTCGGATACCAAAGTTCTTGAATTGCTTTGTGGTTATGCAAAAGAAGCTTTATTGGTATTAATTATTAATTTATTAATTGTGATCATATATTGTTAGAGGTTTTAATTTTAGTGCTTGCTGTGCTAGGTATAGTCTTATACTATAAGCTTATACAAGTATGCTAGTGCATACTTCTTTCCCTGGGAAAATTAGCTGTTAATTTTTTCCACTTAAAAAGTTTAGGGATATTTTGTACTCTATAGAGCATTCTCTTTGTGATGACTAACAAATTTAATTTTTGTCTGCCAATACATACTGGACTTCTCCAAGGTAGATTGAAAACAAATTAAGTATCCATTTTTCAGGAAATTAATGGAAAGTGGACTGTGATATAGGTTGATGTAGATGGGAGCAACAATTCAAAATAAATTTATTTCCCTCTCACTAACAGGAAAAGAACTGGAGAAGAGTAGCTCTGAATCAGTTTAATGTGTGCAAGCAATGTGACTTTGAGACTTGTTATGAACCTCTTCATTAATACTGATTAGTTCATCTACTATATGATAAATCATATGCTGAAAATGTGAGTGAATTTACATTGCAGCCATAAAACAGTCTAATCCACTGCTTGCTTCTCACTGGTTGTAGCATTAGAGTGCTGCAAAGAACCCATCTACATGGATCCAGGTCTCCAGGCTTATCTGGAAGGAAAGGAGGGGAAAGAGGGAGGTAGAAAGGCAAGGTAATGGAACTACTAGAACAAAATTGCTATTTTAAAAAGGAGTAAATGGGGTAAAAGTGTCTTGAGTCATTTTTTTTCTAGTGTTCTTCTCTCACTAAGTTAATGTTGCTGGTTTTTTGAGTCCTATAAAAGCAATATTGCCTTCCAAAAGTGCCAGTAACACAAGCCAGCACATGCATAATTTTATCAAACATCTAATTAACATTCTTCATTCCAGTTTCCAGTTCAGAAAGAAAGTATATAGTATTGTTGTGTTGCTCCACTGCTATCTTATTTCCGATAACGTGGGGCTTGTTAGAAAATGAATGCCACTTTATTTCAAGGTACTTCCAAAGAGACAACTGCTTCAATAAAAGAAAATAAAAACTTTAGAAAAAGTCAAAGACAGAAACGTTTCCCTTGAATCACTCTTAGCCTTTTAAAAATTATACTGTTACAGTGCCTGCATGATAGTCACTCCTCTAGTGGTCCCAGATTGAGAGAACTGTTTAAATGAAAGATGCAGAAATACAGCTGCTAAGAAATCAATTATCCACCTTGATAAATCCCCAATTGTCTGTTTCTGTCCAGCTCAGGAATATGTAAGTTTTAGTCGCTGAAGGTTTAGGAGCTAGCAGTTTAGTTATTTGGCCCATGTTTTGAAATTCCTGGTGATGTGACTGAATTCAGTGATTCAAGATGTTTTATTTTCTTGCCCACCTCCGAGTGATTATACAGGAGTTCCTCTATTAGGAAAGGTCACACCAGTTATGTCAGGCACATCCATAACTTTTAAAATATGTTTATAGCTGGTGTCCGTTGTAGTTACAGGGAGCGTGATACATGTGTGAGCATCTGATTGTGCATCTGACAGAAAATGCCTGAGGATCCATGCTAGTAGCTGGGGACCTGTCAAAATACTAGCCAGTTAATCTGAACTTTTAGTGTTTTAGATATTCTGACAAAATTAAATCCCTTTTGTTTGAGCTGATTGTTTTTTCTCAGGAAAGTTCATTACATTGATAGGAGAAAATATGAATGAAAATTATTGCCAGGCTTTGGTTTCCTGTGCTAGCTGAAACTCCAGAATTTGTTACTGAGACGTGGGCTTTTTATGTTTGCTCTTGTATGTAAATGTTATTTCAAGTTTTGCATCAGAATTTCTAAGTTTGGGTAGCCTTTCTGAGATATAAAACCTTCATTCTCTTTTCCATATCTGTTGTGCTTTCCTGGGCAGGACATTTTTAGGAGCTTTATCCTTTTTATTTATTTTTCTACGATAATACTTTGAAACAAAATTTAAAATGCACACTCTTGTTTACTGTACTTCATATACTAATGGACACTAACAGGTTCTCTGTTTCCAATAGATGGGATTAACGTGTGGGAGCATCAACACAAGGGAAGTTTTCCAGGCCCAAGATATTCAATCTAGCAATTTGAGTTCTCTGCTGCTGTTAGCTCTATAACAGATAACTTCAGACCTTAAATTATGTTCCAGAACTGATGAGATAATTAAAAATATGCTGTAAGGGATTTTCTTGAGAAACCAGGGAGGAAGCAGGGAAAAAAAGGGGGATGATACTCTTTTTAAGAGTGATCTGCATTTTCAGATTAATGTTTAGATTATGAGGGAAACTTCTTTTGCACATCCTATTCTAGATAAAATTTAGTGCAGTTTTTGAATATATTTTGTCTGAGACTTCAATTCCATAGAAATATTAAAAATGAGATTTCAGGTCTCGCCTCAGACTCTGTCTTCCCTCTTACTTGTAGGAACAGGGAACCCATCACACTCTGGGAGGAGCTTGCTGGCGATACCTTAATTTTTCGTAGGTTATTGACAGCACATAGACCAGATAAATGCCTTCCATAAAGTATACTCAAGAGATTATCAGGGTTTACAGACTAGCACTTTCTTGCATGTGGTCTGTGGTCCCCCCACGCCTGTTGGCTCTTCTCCTCATAGGAGGCTGAAACAGAAATGGCAGGACCAGAAGGACTTGGCTTCTGAAAGGTTCATGTCCTGCATCCACTAAACTTTCTCTCTGAAATAATCCCAGATCTCCTTTTTCATTCTCTCCCATTTACTTTAAGACCCACCACTGCACTGCCCTGCATGCACCCCCCTGGAGCTGGTGTGGGGTTCTGCATGGGCCCCTTCGCCAGACAGGAGAGGTAAGGGTTATGTCCTCCCTGCATTCTTCTTGGGGCTGGGAGTGGTGACATTATGATTTCTTTTCCTTTGACCTAAAGATTTACAGTCTCAGGAGCTGTAGAAGTGCAATTACTTTAAATCTTTGTGTTTCTCTTCATGCTGGACTCCTGGTTTAAAAGCTAGTGAAAGCAAAATAGACAGTGAGATGGCAAAACCTGCTTTAAGTATGAAACATAGCAAAAAGCTTTGGTCCCAGAAAGGCTAGGAGGCAATAGTACTCCTCTCACAGGGAGAAGCTCTTATGTCTGCTGGGATATGGACAGATGGGGCTTTTCAGAGGCACAGCCAGTCCCCAGCATCCCCCTGCAATGACAGCTCCGCTGCTCCTTGCCCCAAACTGCAGCTAAATGCCACGGCCTCCTCCAAGGAAGCAGAGGGAAGAGTTGCTATTAACAACCATAACGACCTTATCAGATCAGTCTCAGTTTCAAAGGGATTCTGCCACTCTTCCAGTATCTTCATGAAAGCTGGCATCTTCTTCCTTTCCCCCAAGGAGTTAGCATTTCACATAAGTCTATTTAACCAAGAAGCAGGGAAGGTTGAAAGTCCTTACATTGTTTAAGCTTCACCTTTTCTGGCGACCCCAGAAGGATGAATGTGCTCTAGGGAAGAGCTGAATATTCTTTGAATCCTGATGTAAATTTCTGTCTCTGAGAAGACTCATTGGTGGAGCAGGATCTGCAAATCCTTTCTAATTACTCTCGTTCTTACTAAAGGCAAAAGCCAAGCTATTTTTCTTTCCCTGAAAGTTGAATCTCAAGAGGAAAAGAATTCTGGCAAGCCTTTTGCCTCCAGAGGCTGCAGTTCACAGTCCCAAAATGCTTATTGTTTCATAGCTTTGCAGTGGAAAGCATCCCCTGTTTTGCTTTGTCCGCTGAGACTTTGGCTAGTATTCCCTTTTTTATTTCACAGATTTTAAATTTATGAGGGGACATTTACCATCTCTGTCTGTCATGATAGATAGAAGCCTAAGAAGCTTGGAGGCTAGATGAACACAAAGCTTTCACCATGCACTGAAGCAGAATCTGGGCTTTTCTTTGCATTGAGTGACTAGCACTCAGGTCTCTTTTTGCTAAATTGTAGCTGGGGAAAGAATTTGGGAATTTTACTTGCATATTTAAACACACTTTCACAACACTGTTTATGCCAAAGCTATGATCTGAGGTCAAATCTTAATTTTCAGACAAGCAAAACCCCACGACTTTTTCCTGCCTGCCCCACTGAATATGCGTGCCTGACTGCTGGAACCTAAATGGTAGCAGAGTGTCAGCTCTTCTCAGCCAGCTTCAATTCATGTTCATGTGCAAGGTAAATAATGATGCATGCAGAAATGCTGTCACTTGCTAGCTGAGAGTCTGAAAGGAAAGGGTTTTAAAACTATCCCTCTGTTCTTGACTATGGTCACTACTGTTCCACTCCAGAGTAAAGGCAACCAGCTTAGTTTAAATCTTTGTCCCCACATTGCAGACTCAACAGCCATTGACTTACCTCTCTGCTATGTATATGTAACATTTTTTTTGTGTATTTATTTTTAAATTATGCGAGTGGGATTTACAGAAGTGCATAGATCCATCCCTATTTCATTGCATTTGCAAAATTCCAATCAATTTGCTCCAGTGTAGGAGCAGAGTTAGGTCAGAAATGTGTACTTTTGAGATTACCACCCCAGATCTGTTGCATTTCTGCACAAAGTAGACACGTATTTCATAAAGCCTGAGGAATCTCTAACTTGGACAATTTAATATTGTTAAAGAATTATTAGTAATCTTCTGCTTCTCTTCTGTGATTCTGAAATCTGCATCATTATGTTGATGTTTCACATTCTCCACTCCATTAACGTTTAGGATGTGTAGTAGGGATCAACACTTCTCCAAGCACAAGGAATTCAGCAAGATTACAGGATTGGCTTTTACAATGCGCAATTTTAAAAGATTCACTGAAATCTGGGATGCTACATATACCTATGGGGTTTTTTTAATTGCAGATAACTTAAAAGTGAAGCTACTCTGTATTTTTAGAAAGGATTGCTGGATTACCATTTTTTTTCACAAAGGATGAACATTTCAAGAAGTTCTTGAACATTGGTGACAATTTCTAAATTCTTTCTAGTTTGACAGTTAAGACTATAATTGTTTAAGATGAAAATGCTTTTTAAGTTTGCAACAAGAATGCAACATAAATTACTGTAAAGCCAATTTCTTGTTATACAGTACTATATGTCAACATGAGATAAGGTTAGACTGACTAGTGTACAAATGCTTTCTGGAAAATTAGTGGTTTTAAGGACTCAAATATTCATCATTGTGGATTTTGGAAAGTAATTGTTCTGTAGTACGCAGTCCTGTTTTATTTGAAAATATTTTACTTCTCTAGTTAAATATTGATTCTGTTTACCATTTCAACATTTTATGAATATTTTGTTTTCTCTGGGGATTTTCTATGCATTTTATCAGCTGAATAAATGAAGTAATTCACAAACCAACTGCCTCTTGCTCTCCATGGCTTTAGGGGACCTTGTCATTCCCTGTAGCCTTTTCTCAAGCCCAGCTGTGTGGCTCTGAAATCACTTGGCTGGTAATTAGGTATTTATCAGATTGTTTCTGAAAAGGGGTGAGACAGTTATCTGACACAATTATCTTGAAAATTGAATCCCTCTTTTCTGGTACGGCTGAGGACATTCAAAGATACTGTGAATGTTTAAAGCTAAATGCCTTTGAAAAAACCTTGCTTTTTTATATCGGGCATAACAGAGGAGTCAAAATGCAGTCAAAGGAATCTTTTTTTTTTTTTTTTTTTAACCTTTCAGGCACTGGATTTTCTTTCTGTCAAATGTTGTTTCTTTCCCATGTGACTCTGTGTGGAAGTACTTTTGACAACAACCACTTTACTTCTTCAAATGCCCACTAACTAATGCTCTTTGCACACTGACAGTATTTCTTACGAATCAAGAAGTACTAATTACATCAAGGCATTACTAATCATATATTTTGCCTGTTCAACAAGTGATGAGTATGTAGTTCTAGAAAAGCAATTTGGAAACATGGTATTTCATACTGGGTAATCTGCAACAGATGCAGTACCCATTGGTTTTTTCCTAACACTCACTTGAAAGTCTTGGTAGTTGAGACTTGTTGTTGATTTAATATGCCAAAGGGCAAAAAGAGATAATGCATCAGTAATATAAAACATGAGAAAGTTCTTGCATTATTTAGATCATTCCTTGGTTGTATTTTCAAAGCACAAACTTTTTAACATTTAGCCAGCTCTTAAGATTTGCCTGTTGCAAAACACAAGGCTCATTCCACTGTTACTGAATTTGTCGTAAATTTAGATTAAAGTGCAACATATTCTTATTATTTTGAAGAGATAGCATGGCTTTTAACAAGTTCAAACCTCTTTGAAGGAACCTGTTTAAGTTTGAACAGAAGATACTTAATTCTTCCTTCACGTATGTGCAAAAGGAGTTCATAGAAATGGAAGGTGGAAGTGTTTGATATAATTTGAGTAGAGTACCACTCTATCTCTTTCTTCTTCACATTCACAAGTAGGAGTATCCCTAAAGGGAACTTTCCTTTTTACTTTTTTCATACTGTTTTCCAGACATGAGAAATGACAAGAAAATGATTTTATATGATACATGTTGCTTTCTTCTGAGTTAGGTATAGGCTAGTATCTGATGCTTGGCAGTCTTGTAATTTGGGTTCAGAATCATGTTGAAGTTTTGTCTTCTGGTTGTTGAATCATAGTCAGAAAAAGAAAATCTCGCTAAAACAGGGCAAAGCATTTAAAAGATAGCAACCTCATAGATAACGCATGAATTTTGTTACAATCTTTACTCTCATGACTATGTGCAAGTTCTTTGCAGACACCCTGCCTCAATCAGTGATCCAGCTACTAACTGAGAATTGTTTTTTTCTTTCCCCTCCCTCCTTTATACTTAGCTTTGTATATGGTACCACATCCAAATCCAGCTCTGAATTCAATTAATTTTCCCATAAGGTTTTCCATAGTGCTGTTTACTACAGGATTTGCTTCACATTTGCTTGCTTACCCTTATTAAGAGATGGTCCCTTATTATGCAAAAAGGGAGGCTCAGGTTGTTTAAAGGGGATATAATTTTGAAAAAAATGGAATTACTTTTTAAAAAAAAAAAAACCCAAACAAGCCCAAAGAGCTGTTTCAAAAGTCTTGTGTTTTAGAGTTGCATGCAGTGAGTCAGTTGAAGCTCCTGGAGACTGTAGTTCTGCTCTTTGGGCAGGCTTCTTTAATTATAGAGAAATTTAGTGTTTTACAAGTGAGAATTATGCCAGGCAACCTGGCTACGATTGGGAAGAACAACCCAGAGTGCCACTTTGCTCTAGATTTGAAGCACAGGTAAATTTTCCTAGATTAGAGATGTCTCTAAAGCTATATTGCCTCTTCTCTCAGAAGTGCTTCTGTGTGTGCACGTCCCGTCCCCCCCCCCCAGCAGAGTATCCTGTACTGTAAAGCTTTTAGCTAAGACCTTAAGATTTTCCCCTCTCGCTCTCTTGTATGGCTTCTTGAGAGTGACGATACAAATATCTTCACTTCTCTCCTCTCTTCCCACAGCTTTTAGCTATGTCAGCAGTTTCAACAAAAAAGGCTAATTAACAGAATGAAATCACCTCTGGATTTGAGGAAGGTTTTGTCTGCTGAATTCACTGGTGACTGTTACCAATTACCTTTGGCCTCTGATTGCTCCCCTGAGAGTGGCTGAATGTAAAATAGAGAACAAAACCTGCAATACTGCGGCTCTGTGCAAAATAATAGTTTGCAAGTTAGAATTGATTTTTTTCATTCCAGGGGAATAATCAGCCTGGACACAACAAGTACTGCAATGACAGGCAATGGCTTACAACCCTGCATAGCGTATTTAAGAGAGTCTGTCTGTACATTTTGCTTACCTGTGGAATCATAAGGTTATTCCCCAAAAAATGTCATCACAAACATCCTCAGCTTTCCATTTTTGAGCATGCATTGAGGACTTTTCACAGGATAAGTGATTTTTTTCTAGTATTCTTTCTTTTTTGAAATCTTTTTTTCTTTTAAGCCTGAAAAGACATGCCCAGCATACTATCTCCATCCAGTCAGCCTCTGCTCCAGGACCATTTGATGCTGCTAGCTTTTCCAGTCACTCGACACTCTACAGCTTCTGAGCATTTTGTGGCTCATTTTCTGTGAGAGGTAACCTTCCCTCATTATGTGCTGGACACTTTATACTACTGCATTTCCTGAAACAGTGTATGGATTGCTGATTTTGGTTCTGTGCTTCCCAAACAGTGAAGCAAGATAATCACAGCTGAGGCAGGGAGGAGATCATTTAGTCCAATGCCCTGCTCAGAGCAGGGTCAGCCAGGGCGGGTTGCCCAGGACTGAGTCTTAGCAGGTTTTGCGTATAAGGATGGAGTCTCCGCATTTATCTGGGCTACCTGTTCCGCTGTCCAATCACCCTCACAGTAGAAAAGGGTTTTTTTCTTAAATGGAATTTCCTGTGTTTCAGCCTGTGCCTTTTGTCCTGTCACTGGGCACCACTGACAAGAGCCTGTCTCCCTCTTTTTCACTCCCCACTTCTTGTGTAGGCAGCATAGTAGAGGATATTTAGGGTTTAGGCTGCAGCTTATGTCGCATCCCACAGTCTGTCAGGCTGTTACTGATGTTTGGGTTTCTGCTGCAGTCTTTCAGTATGAGTGGATAAACATGGACACAACTTTTTTTTTTTTTTTCCTTTGAATTATACTTGGTGAACTATTCTTATGGTACTGCTTAGGCAGTGAATGTACCACACAGAGAATCACATCAGTTAAAATCTAGGTAAAAAAGTTTTACATATAAGTTTGTCACCTGCCCACTTAGAAATGTAAATTGAGCACTTTCAATCTATTACTATTAATTATTTTACTCTTGGTTTTCTCACTGCATTTTATTAAAAAAAAAAAAAAGCCCACAGCTTAAAATAAGTGAAGTATAAATCTTGCATCGTAATTGTTAAAGCTGACCTAACAATTGGTTCTAAAAAAGCAAATGTTTTGGAATACTAAAAGATCAAATAAGGTGAGCTTCATGAATGTCTGCTGAAATTGTCACTGAAAGGATCACAGTCCAGATCCATAGGTGCTCTATACTGATAATGACTCTGGTTTGAATGGATTTATATTTTTTTAGCTGCTTTGATCTTAGTACAGTTGATTTACTTTATAACAGAAAAGGAGCTGGCCAGACTTTTTTCCCCTAGTTCATCAACCCTCTGTCATTCTTGCTCCTAAATGGAAACAGTTGAGACAATGTATGGCAGTGCTTCCTTCTCATCCTCCTGGAACTCCAAATAAATTTAGTTTAACAAAGACAGGATGTTTAAAATGGTAGAGGGAAGTTCTTCATTTCAGTGATGCATAACTTTACTGATGATAATGCACAGGAGGAGTAAGTTCAGAAGTAGTGTCAGTCTAAACAGAGATGACCAGATAGCTGATGTCTGACTAATAGGCATTAGGACTTTGTAACAAAAGGATTGAAAGTACAGGAAGGTCCATCCAATATCAGCAGGCCTAACAGTGCATGACAAGCTTTAAAATTTTTTTGCGTTCAAAATGAGTTAACATTGCTTCAAAAGGAAGATATTCTTTTTTTTCTCCTTTTAGTGAAATTTTGCCAGTCCACTCCAAAATGGCCTTTGGGTACATGGCAAATCAAGATTCTCTTTCATCCTGTAGGTAAACAGTCGTCTTTAGTCTAATATTTACCAAAGCGCATGTATTTTAAAAGGGAAGGTTATTTTTACAAGTTAGAATCTTAATTACCTGACCTTTGTGTCCCTTTTTTCTATTCAACACACTGTCAAAATCTAGTCTAATTAAAGAAACTAAAAGAAAATCAGCATCGGTTTTGGTCTTGTCTCAGTGTCTTTGCTTCTGCTGCTGAATGCTGCACTGGCTATAGTGATAAATAACACTATACTTGGGAGGTGGAAGAAAATAATTGATTAGACCTTTTCCCTGCATTTACCATAGTGCTTCTTTCCCCTCTGGGTTTGTGCAGTTTAATTTGCCATTGATTCTTTAATGATTATAATGTCATAGAGGAGCCAGTGTTTATCTTCATTGTGCACTCTGGACAATGTATTGGACCTGAATCTTTTCTTGGCCATTCTGGTGTAAATCTGCAGTCATGTGATATGGAGTTAAGTGAGGTCTCAGGACAGCTGAAGTTTCTGTGGCAAGTGCATCCTTCTTCTGTCACTGGCAACATTTAATTAGTGCCAGTCCTTATTCTGCAATATTAGTTTTGTATTTCAGACACCGAAAGACTAATTGCAGAGAAGGGCCCAACACGGAAACATTTAGCTCAGTTGCTATAATCAAAAAGTTAACTGTTATGACACTGAGAAATTTGTATATGAATAGAAGTTCTAAATGCATGTGGCAGATGCTTCATGGGCTTTAGTATGTACTAAGGGAAGCAGTGTTTTAAATTGACAGCTGAATCCCTTTGGTTGGGATACATTTCTGTGGGTTTCTTCCCCTACAGTGTAATACTTGAATTGTGGAACTGTGGCAGTAGGCTATGATAAGAAATATCTTCTTTCTCTTCTGCTGAACTCAACTTCTGTCTGAAAACCATTTTGCCTTCTGATGACATCTTTTTCTACTTTATCTTTCCTGTGATCAGAGCTACTGTTTCAGAAGAAAGCACTGTACACCGAATATAGAGAATTAGCCTCCTATTCAGGATTGTTTTCAAGGAATATCTTCAAGAATTGTTTTTAAATTGTAGACTAAAAAGCTTTGTTTTCATATTAAAATTATTTGGCTTCATTAAAGCCGTTTTGACATAAATGATCTGTAAGAATAATGTTTTTAATAACATTGAAATAATTTTAGGTTTTAGAATTAAATATTATGTTTCAAACATAAACCACAAGCAGAATTAGAGGGCAGAAAAGGTTTTAACAAACAAGCCAGGCAGTCATTGTCTGAGCTCCCTGTGGAGCCCTGTCACATATGAGGGGTTTAAAAAGAAGTCGTAGTCTATTGATTAACTAAATGGAGGAGAGCAGTACGGAAAAGACAAAACTTTGGATTCATGCATGGGATACCCTCACAGATAGGGCAAGTGCCATAAAGTGTGTTGCTGGGATTTATCTCCCCCTCCCCGCAACTTTATGGTTTTGGTGGGTTAACCTTGGCTAAAGAGCAAAATTTATTGCTGATTAAAATGGAGTTGGATGGTGAGAAACAAAGACAAAAACTCAAACATTCCTCCCTTCTGTTTTTCCTAGGCTCAACTTCACCCCTTCATCCCCAACTCT
>NW_009602104.1:50193-84906 GCF_000690535.1 Cariama cristata
GGGGGGGGGGCAGTCAGTCTGTAACAGCTCCTCTCTGCTGCTCCTTCCTCCTCACACTTTTCCCTTCTCCAGTGTGGGGCCTTCTCAGGCACTGCAGTCCTTCAGGATAAACCTGCTCCAGGGTGAACTGTCCATGGGCCACAGTTCCTTCAGGGCATGTCCACCTGCTGTGGTGTGGGGTCCTCCAGAGGCTGCAGTGTGGATATCTGCTCCAGCATGGTCCTCTCCATGGGCTGCAGGGGAATCTGCTCTGGAGCACCTCTTCCCTTGGTGTTCCCTCTCCTGTTTTTGACCTTTTTTTTTTCTTCCTATTCTTCTGTCTATCTGGTAATTTGCCTTTTCTTACACAGGCTTTGCCAGAGGCACCACCAGCTTGGCTGACAGGCTCAGCTGTGCCCTGCAGTGGGTCTGCTGAAGCTGGCTGTGTCTGACATGGGCAGCCTCTGGCCTCTTCTCAGAGAGGTCACCTGGCTGTACTGCCTCTACCAGCACCTTGCCACATAAACCCAATACAATTTAGTCCACACATCAAATTCTGCCTCCAGAATGTGTGATCTTTAATTCCTACTGATCTCTGTAGGAGTTATGTCCTGCCACTGGATGGGAAGACTTAGACTCTTATTAAATCTCTGAGTCCTTGAATAATTTTGCAACAGGTATTAATGAAATGATTCTTTCACATTGACATATATTACGTGAGCACCTGACATTATAATGACAAAGGAAATCCTTAACCAAAAGTGCTATTTTTTTGTTTGGTGAACCAAATTCAATGGACTGCCGCATCAGTGTTTCATCAGAAACAGCATTCAATCTTGTATTTGCAGGCAGAAAGTAAAGATGAAGAAACTATGGGAATCTGAAACCAAGACTGTATTACTGTACAAAGAAAGAGATCGATATTCTAAAGGCCTGAAGTTGCAAATCCTCGTTTCAGTCTTGCATTCATATAGTGAATAGCATTTAGAGCAGCGAGTAACACCTTGGCTGTTAATTGCCGTTAACTCTGCCTTTGAGAGCTGTCAAGCTGTTTGCAACAGAAGAGCAGTCATAAGAGCAATAGGGGAAATTAAAAGAATGGGAATGGAAGGAACTGTTTTTTTGTGTGCAGTGCAGATGAAATGAGAAAAATGAAGAAAAAAGTATTTTGTAGGATTCAGGTAATAGCAGTAGTAGGAAATGGAGTATTATTATTTCTGGTTGCTAAGATAATAGAAGTGTGGGTATAGTGCAAGAAGCAAATGTAAAATGCAGCATGTGTAGGTGATTGAATTTATTAATATTTAACTTATCGATGCATTTTTGAACATCCAAAAGTATCAGATGATGCCAAATACTCCCAGTAACGACACAACTCTTCTATCTGCAGTCATTAAATATATATTAGGTTTACAGTTGAAAATTCTTTATCCCCGCAGACTAAAGTGACCGATGGCACCATAGGTTTTTTCACTGTTATGATTCTGTCTGCTGGCATTTAGGTAATATAGGAGTCATAATCCAAACTGTTCATCTCTGAGTATACATTCTTAACTACAAGGGGAACGAGTACAAGGAGACAGAAGGTCTAACACAGTTATTGTTGGAGTAAAGCTTCATGCATCAGCCTGCTTCACCTTTACAGTTGTGTTTGGTTGTCTCTAATTGTTGGTTAGGGTCAGGCAATTACGCACATCTAGTAACTTGACAGACACTTAAAATTGTGTCTCTTTTGTTGTCAAGAACTTGACATGAACCCCAGATACTATGCAATATATGGGATATTGCAGTCACACATATTTCACTTTGTATTGAGAAAAGGTCCATATAAAAAAACAAAACAAAAAAACCCCAAACCCCCAAAACTCACAAAACACTAAACCCATTTATTTGCATATTGTGTGTATTTATTTAAAGAGATTGTCTAAAACAGATCTTACAGTTTTTAGAAACCTGAGATCATCTAAGAATACCATATTTTTTTTAGAAACCTGTAGAGGAAAGGCATTTTTGATAGATTGGTATGCTGTGAACAAGACCTGAGGAGTTCTGGAAAAGTCCGTACTAAGCACTAATGTAGCTGAAGCATAAGAAATGAGTAGGATGAGCAGAGATTATTTTTCAACAGTGGTGGAGTTGTGAATACCTTTCAACCTACAGTTGTGATGGGCAGAAAAATTAGTCTAAAAGTCACATTTTGATTCAAAAGATTTTATTCCTTCATAAAATTCCATTTTCCTGCCAGTCAGATGAATATTTACTGCCCTTAAGAACACAGAAACTCACCAGAAAGTTACCTTAACTGTTCAAGTTATTACTGGGTATAATTATCCATAATCCTCATTCAGCAAAACACCAGAAGAGGACTAGTGTGAAGTTTTAACCCTGCTTGTGTAGAAAGCTGAATAGCATTGAAGCAAGTGTTTAAGTATTTCCTTGAACTGAGATGGAATAAACGTACACGGCATTATCTTGCTAAATGGAGCAATTTCTTTAATAACTTGACCAAACAGCATGCAGCACTTTATACATCTGTACTATGGGGCTCCTCATGTCTCCCTGTAATACACGTTTTGGGATTGTCTGCTCTGCAAGAGTAGTTAATATTCTGGCTGTGGTTTACAACTTCCTAGTTGTTAGAAAATGTAACAATATTTTAGTAGCTAAAACTGTATTGAAACCAACATACTTCATAGAGTTACACTGGGCAAAAATATTCAGAAGTGCCTTAACTTTACCATTAATTTGTCTGTTCTTATTTCCATTGTGTATTGCAGGTAACATTTACGTTAGTGCTGCTGAGCTGGTGTAATGCAAGGAAGGACACATCATGAAATGGAAACATTATCCTTTTTTGGTCATAGTAGCTGTATTCAGCCTTTCCAGATGCCATCAGTTACTGGGTCAACTCATTCCAGGTAGGTACCTTTTATTTAAACATAAATATTCATGTTTCTGTGGATAATTTTTATATTGTCCGTAGGAATATGTGCATGTATATACCTGAAGTTCTCTCTCCATGTATTAATGTGTGCATGTGTGTGTGGAGTTAGGACATTTATGAGCATATCTGCATATTTAAGACACAGAATTTAGTAAGTACAGTATTGTCTATGCTGCGATAAGTTGCTTTTTTTCAATTGCAAAGGAAAATATAGAAAAGGAGTGGCCTGAAAATATAAGTACGAGAAGGTTAAGGTGGCTATTAAAGCATGCCTTTCATTAGCACTGTTGGTGGAGGGAAGAAATACAGAGTGCAGAAACAGACATGAATATCAAGGAGAACAGGAAACCTATAGAGAACCTTCCTGAAGAAGAAGGAAAATAGCAGCAACGGTGAAGTAGCTGAAATGCAGTGTTTTCAGACCTAGAGATCAGGGATCATCCTGTCACTTGTGTGAGGCAAGTCTTCTAGTGCAGAGAGGAGTAGTAAGCATGTATAAAAATGGCAAGATACTGTCCAACTTTAAGGAGAACGTGATGATAAAATAGGTAACTTGTATCGCTTCAGTGAACAGTGGATTTTTATTGAAGTAACATACAGGAAACAAATTCTGTTTTGTTGTGTTTGGGTTTTTTTTAAGAATAAATCTGTAAAAACAGTTTCTGAGTCATTCTGAATCATCTTCAATACTTGTTAGTAAAAACTCAAACTTTGATCAGTACTGCTAATAATGTACAACCTTTTCAGTAAAATGTAGGAAAATACAATAGACAAAAAAAAAGAAAGTGACACGCTGATTTTTGGTGGTTGTGTTTTCTGCTTTGCATCTGAATAATACCATAGAAGACTCTACGGGCTGGATTTCTAAGTTGAATACATTGTGCATGCAGAATTTGGTGTCTATACAATTCTTTTCCATATATCTGTGGGCAACTAGTTCAAATGTAGACTACTGAATGAAAAGAGATAGGAGAAGCGATTTTTTTCCTTCAAGGGTTTGTAGACTTATAATGAATGGTGGTTCATGGAAAGTATATTAAGGAAATTAATTGATATCTATCTCTCTTTTCCTGGTTTTGTTGGTTTCAAATACATTATGCAGGAGACGCAAAAAGACTCCAGAATAAAGGAAGATGTAAGTTAAAATGATCATTTTAAAAGTTTGACCTCAGACTTCAAACATAATTTCAAAGCAATTTACCTGTCACAAAGACATCTACCACTCTTTTTAAAAGGAACGCCTGCAGATCCAAATGTATTTGCATGATAGCTACTTCCATCTACTTGCATTGGTTTCAATTTAGTCATAGTTTTATAGACTCTACTAAAAAGGCTGTTTGCATTGTATTGCTTTTTCCATCAAATTAGTTTCGGAATAAAATCACAGGTGGCATTTTGATTTTGTCCCTGCTTTGTAATTTTCATCACAGCCCTCAGACTTGAACCAAGAGATTACTGTACTTGGCCAGACATCAGCGTGCTCAGCCTCGCTGGCAGGGTGCCAGGAGTGTGATTATCACAGAAGATCAAATAAAGCAGGGTTTGTGGGGTGGTTTTTTTTTTTTTATTTAAGCAGTTCATCTCATTCACTTTGCTCTTTTCATGTCTTTTCCTTACAAAGGCATGTGTCTCTTTAATTTTTTTTAATGCACAGAAAGCGAGACACCTGTGCAAAATCTCAAACTTTTTCCTTCATTTAATGGGAGGAAAGAAAAAAAAAAAGATTCTTTGGAATTCTGCCATGTCTATGAAAAATACCAATAAAGCAATAGGTAACAGCTTTTTCTGAGGATTGCTAAAAGCACTAAGCAGCTAAAACGTCTGTGATCATAGTACTACTAAATTAGGTGTGTTGTTTCAATAAAACCCATGCTTTCAACATAACAGATTCAATGAAACCTTTAAAAAATGAAATTTAATGGTTTCAAACTCTCCAATTCTGTCTTATCTAAAAATTGAAAATTGTTCCAGCTTATTGATGACATAGTTCGTCACATGAAATTAAAGCTATCAGAAATGTGTTAAAGCTTACCCTTAGAATTGGAATTCTCAACTTCAGTAAAATGTGTTTGATTTTAATGATGGTCTTATAACTTTGAAACATTTATTGTAGTTTTTGCTGAATCTTTTCATATATTCTTGTTGAGTCTCACTCTTTTGCATATGTGGTCCACAGGGAAGTACTGTCTCCCCCCTTTATTAAAATCACGGTTGAGCCTTTCATCTCATGTCATTACATCTTACCTCTAATTCACATATAAAATACACTCGCAATTCCATGTCTGTCTCCTGAGGCATAAAGTATCTCTGCCTTGGCACATCTTTATTTAATCAGGGGCTGAACATTATCTGGGAAAGATGTGATTTTTCTTTCCAGTTGCTCTGCATATTTAAAAGCTGGAAAACTTGATAGTTGATTTTAAAGTGCAGTGATCTAAGAAAACATGGCATTAACTAATGGTTCATTATGTTTAGGTGCCAACGTTGAGCTCTATGTTTTCAGTTAAGTCATTGAAGTGTTTTAAAGTTACCAGTTGCTAAATTGTCAAAAAACATAGAACTCTAAATCTGACATGCAGCAAAAGATTTTAATAATTTAAACTGAGATTTTTTATTTTTTTATTTTTTTTTTACATCAATAGAAGTGAGTGCAAGCTTTCAGATTTGTAGTCTGTTAATAAAGACAGTAGGAACATTCCTCATGGATTTGGTTGGGCTTGGGATCAGGTCCTTTAGCAGGGAGCATTGTGGAAGTGCCCTCCATCTGAACGGGAACAGATGCTATATATGTGCGATCTAGTCAATCCTTGAGCTTTACAGAGCTATCTAGACAAAGCAAGCCTTGTAAAACCATGGAATAACAAATTTTGAATGCTCTGGATAGATTATTAGTAGATTTTTGTAACAGAATTCTCTGTCGATCTTGGGGAGGGGACGATGAGGAGAAAAGTGCTTTTGAACCCAGATTTTTCAGAAATTTTGATAGAAGCTTGTAGACCTTCATGGTCTACAAGGACAGTGTCTCAGTACTTGAACAAATACTGGTGTTGCACTAGAAAGCCTGATATGTTTTCATCATTTTCAAGTAAAAAAAAAAGATTGCTTTTCTGATACTTTCTTTTGATTTTTGAATCTGTGAAGCGCATTGTTTCTCCAGGAAATAAGTGTCCTTTAGGAGATGCAGATATATAACAAAACATAAGATATATAGAACATACATGGTAAAATGTAAACTTGAGTAATAAGTTTTGTAAGTGTAAGTTTGGGGGGAAAAAAAAAAAAATCACAAAACAACCTTCTCTGATAATCATAGAAGCTTACTGAAATCCTGAAGAGAACCAGCCCAGGATTTGACCTCTTCTGGAGTAGACAAGAATATTTTAATTTCCCTTTTCCCTAATACTACTTGACTTACTAATGAAACACTACAGGAAATACATTCACTATCCTAGCTTGTTTGCTTTTTTCAACAGGAGACAGTTATTATTCATAATGAAACATTCATAAATTCAAACTGTGTTTTTTCACCGCCTCTAATATGCTAAGGTGTAAGCAATCATTTTTTGAATTTGAAAACTCTTAGATCAGAGTTTTTGTCAAGTTAATCATAATTCAGTAATTTAAATAACTAAACATCTTGGTGTCATTCTGTGATCTGGCTAGTGAAAACAAGATTTGTAGTTTTCCTGTTGCCTGCTTGTCAAACTACTGAATTTGTTGTCTGACTAAGATATTTTGGGTTTATGTGTGCAATTCATACATTTTGACAAGAAATTCTATATTCCTCTGGTTTCCCTGCAACCTGTGAAGATACCTTGAAAAAATGGTTCCTAGCACTGAAAGATGTTCATTTGCTGCTTCATAAAGAAGATCAGTGTCTTGTATAATGCAGCGTGTACTCATTCATACTTCTGTACTTTTTAAGTGCCTCAATAAATTTTCAATCAATATCTAAAATAAATCTCTTAATCTGAATAAAGCATCAAATAGTTCACGTGAAGAATTTAACTAGTTTTATGGTTGTGCAGGTTATTTTCCTGAGAATAAAGTTTAAAAAAGAAATATTCAGCCAAACCCAACCCAACCCATAGTTTAACTATTGACTGTCTTTTGGCACAGGCTCAGAGACAAAGAGAATTGGATGCTCAAATTCCATGTAAGCCCCTGATTGTGAAGCTGTAAAGGAAGAGTGAAGACTCACTGAGCTAAGGAAATTAAGTGACCAGTACTCCCTTGACATTTCTCAAAGAGTAAGGGATACAGATTTAAATTTCTTCAGTTGGGAGATACTTGAGGATAGTTTTCACCCTTTCTGAGCAAGTGATCTGACAGCTGAGCTCATATTTAAAAAAGATGGCAGTTTTGATGGTTATAATTTTATATTGTTTTAAAGTAAAGTGATGTTCATAACTATTTTGTGATGAGCCAGTAAGCATTTCAGAGCACCTGAACAAGAAAGCCTAGTTTGTAGGTGTCAGGGGAAATAAGGCAAAAGATAGAAGCCAAAAAACTCAAAAGTTATGTAAAACTATGCCTTCTCAGGAACAGAGAATGTTCTCAGGTCCCAGAGGAATGTTAACTCTGAAGACGGAAGGACATGATTTAACAGGGTCAAATTTTTAGATAGAGGTCCCCAGATTCCATGCAAGTTCTGCTTATTCTTTTGTTGAATCTGAGCCCAAATGAAGATAACCTTTAGCTATTTTTGATTAAAGGCATACATATAAATATAAGACTAGAAGCGTGTAGCTCAGATGTAGGAACGCTCATAGAATCATGGAAAAAGGTTAGAAGGCACATGGAGGTCATTTAGTCTGATTTTTTTGCTCAAAACAGTGCTATCTTCAGAGTTAAACCAGGTTACACAGGGCCATGTCATGCTGTGTTCTGAGCACCTCTGGGGATGGAAATTTCATAACCTCTTTGGACCACTCTGAAGGTGAATTTTTACTCCCATTTAAAGCTAGCTGGAACCTTTTGTATTGCAATTTGTGACCCTTGTATCTTGTCCTTTCACTGTGCACTTCTAAGGAGAGTCTGGCTCTCACTTTTGTAAAACTTTCTTTAAGATGAAGACTGTAATTAGACCGCTACCTTAGACTTCTGTATGCTGAACCAAACCATCTTCTTTAGCCCCTCCCAGTATCTCTCATGCTCCAGCCCCTGACCATCTTAGAGGCTCTCCTCTGGGCTCTCTCCCATTTTTCTCTTTCTCTCTTGGAGTGAGTGGCCCAGAACTAGATGCACTCTTCCATGTGCAGACTCATGAATGACAACTGGAGGGAACAAATCCTCACCCTGACCTGCTGGTTACGCTCTCGCTAAAGCATCCCAGTATGTTGGTATCCTTCCCTGGGTCAAGGGCACACAGCCAGCTCAAATTCAACTTACCAACCAGGACCACAGATTCATCTCTGTCATGCTCTTAACTTTTCATCATGTAACTTCTACTGTAGAAAGGATCGTCTTGGAGGAATTGTTCTGTTGACAAACTGTGGTGGCAAGAAATACCACGTTTTGGTGCACTTTCTCCCATAATTTTGTTTTCACAGGCTTTATGAAATGTCACTCTTGGCCGTAAATTACGTTTTTGTGATCCTAATTTAATATGTCTGACAGATGCATCTGTGGTGTGTAGCAAGGGATGATGATTTAATGTATTGTTTCTAGTTGTAAGTGCCACTAAGTTTGTGGTATTCAAGGTCAAATTCAGAGAGAGTAGACAGGCAGTTTAGGCCTTGCTGGGATCAAGGAACATGTGGAAAGACGTGCTTCTGTCATCCGCATCCAATTAGCTTGAAGCAGACAGAAAATAGTCTTCGATACAGATCTAAAAAGGGGAAAAAAAAACCCAAAAAAACAAAAGAAAACAAACAGAAAAAAACCCAAAAACCAAACCAAAACAAAAAACCACAAACCAAACACCACTCAGATTTTGGCTAGCCCCTGTAAAGAAGGGACTCTATTTAGAGAGAATAAATTAAAAAATAAAAAAGATAAAAACTGGCATCTCTGCCTTTGTAAAACCATAATTTTGTTCATGTCTACCTCTTTCTTCTCTCATGTCCCTGCAATGTGCACAGGCGTTACTGTAACCTCTTGCAGAGAGGAAGCAGTACCAGCTGAGATCATCTAAATTGACCACTGTATATTTATATGCATGTGTACATGCATTTGTAAGTTTACGTTACAACATACAATTATCAGCTAGTAACTCTTAAGACTGAAAAGTCATCTTGCCTCATGGAGTATTCAGCTTCTTTGAAATGCAGGGTAGTATGTCATCCTCGCAAAATACTTTAAAAATATTTTTCACTAACTTATATTCCTATATCCTAATATTAATGAATTATTGCTAGATCATGTTCTGATACAATGTTTTTGTTATCAGAGTAACATTGAGAGGTTTCTACGGTATGATATTACCGTGTACAATTTCCATTATGACTGTACAAACCAGATTACTTACTAACACAAGAATTAATAATTTCTTGTTATCAGAAAATGGAAACTGTGTAGTAAATCTTGTATGCTGTTTTCAGTTAATTTCCCTCCATAATGATCACATAATTTATCTAGTCATCCATCCCTTCTGAGAGAAGTAAAAATACATAGCTGGGTTTTTTTGTTAATTGGGAATATTGTGACTAAATTTGTTCTGACTATCAGATATATGCCAGCTGTTTTTTACAGTTTTGTTATTTACACATCTTTTTTACTTTGATTGACATCAACACATTTTCAGAGTACTCAGATTGTTTCACATTTGTTGGCTTTGTGGTATGACCTTAGGTTTCTCTGTTGGGGTTTGGTTTGGTTTGGTTTTTTGTGTTTTTTTTTTTTTTTTTTTTTTTTTTTCCCCGAACTCCTTTCCCTGCTTGGGAGGATGACAAAGGTTTATAATTCCTATTTGTAGAACTGTTGTGCCTGGAAAGAGGACATATATTAAAAGGGGAAAAAAAAAAATCCTGGCACGTGCTTTGCCTTCCAGAGATTGTCACTGTCTACACTGAGGTCTTAATAAATAAAAAGATTGCCAGCTGTACTTCAATTCATGGCTTCTTTATTAGCCTTTAAAAAGAAATAAATAAAGCATGATGCTTTATTTAATTTTCTGAATAGATGGAGACAAACCAAGAGGCACAGTCAGCTGCAAGACACTTAATGAAGAAACCCCCATTTTTAATCTAGCTGTAGAAGACACAACTCTTCTGCTTTGATGATGTGGCCTTTCTGATGAACCTGGCTGGAAAACCACATGTGCTGCACCGCCTTCCTAATTAAGTCATCAAAATGCACTGGAGCAAGCTGAGTGACTTGCGTAGACCAGTATAAGTAATTTTAGTTCCTCTGTTGCTTGGTTAATAGAAAGTGGCACTGTTCTAGATTATGACTGATAGAGGTTAGATGGTACAGCTGCTATTATTGTGCCTGCAGGTAGGTGCCTTTATAAGCCATTTCTGTGCATGTGTAAGAAGGCACACTTTGCTTTGTTTCCCTCTTCTTTTCTCTTACTTTTTGAGGATGTGATCTTAGAGGTGTTTCCTCCATTGTTTTTTTTCCTCTAGAAACCTCTGCCTGTGATTTTCCTCCAAACATACAGATATCCTACTTGCTTTGGATGCACTGACAGAGTGTTCACCAAAACTGATCTCAAAAGTAATGTTTTGGGAAGGCTGCCCGCTAAAATAAATTAAAAGATGAACAAGAAGAAAAAATTTCAACAATGACAATCATGATCATATTTAAAAAGTTTGAGTATATGTAATGAGGAAGGAATCGGTTTTTCTGATGTGGGCTTGATTGGCCACAGCTAAAAATTTTGTAAATGTGTAGACCAGATTCTGAAGCTTTTGTTGGTAAAATTGTTTTTAAATACTCATTTCTTCCTTCGTGAATGGTCTTAGCTTCTTAGAGACAAAAATACTCTGATTATGAGAATGGCATAATCAGGTCTTGAGTATCTATTGTAGGCATTATAAACTTATGTTGAAAAGCTTTCCTAGTTTACATAGCTCTATGACGCTCCAAAGTTGATAGCAAGGTTACTGGACAGGCATTTGCGTACAACAATCTAAGAATGTATTTGCTTGAATTCTTCTATAAAGATCGTGTTTCATATAGTTAGTGGAGAAACTGGCATAAATGCTATGTATATATTTGTAGATACTATAAATAGAATTTTCACTGGAGTTTGTTCTACCTGTATTAAAATTAATAAGAATGAATGTTTCTTTACATAATTTGTCAATTATCCTGAGAACAATCTTCGATTACAAAAGTAGAGCACACAATGACATAGAGTCTCTATTGAATCTGATATTTATTTAGATGATGAATCTATCAGAGCTTCAAAGCAATTTAATTTCTTTAACATCAATTATAAAACTCATTTCAGTCATATCAGTGAAAGAATGTAACAATTTACAAAGGTATTTTAACACTTAGGAGTTCTCAAGGGGTTACTGTAGGCATATCTACGGTTGCTAATTTATTTTCAATGCTGTGAAATAGAATGTCTAGAGATGCTTTATTAAATATTTTAATAAGTGTCGAACATATTTGCACAATTTCTGCCTTGACAAAGGGTGATTTATATGCACTGTATCTGCATATGCAGAAAAAAATATCCTTTTATCACAGACTGGCACCTTATTTTTGCACAAACTAACCAGGAAATTACTGCCTTTTGTCTAATCTGAATTTTAAATCAAAGTGGAACTGGTGAAAGCAAACAGGTCTTATATTTTAAGCTTTTTTCTCAACCTTAACTGTTGAGTTAGATTGACAGTAACATTATTCTAAGTATTTGTACTAGATCCATGATGGCGTTATCAGAACTGCAATATGTAACTGAGTAGTTACTGTGTCTTCTTTATTCTAACCTTTTTTTTTACAGCATCTTATAAATGTTTAAAAAAATAGTTTACTTTTCTCTACAATTTAAAAATCATGACCTATTATTTTGATCCAGAGAGAAACTTACATATTGCCAATATTCAGAGGAGTTGATATTTTATATTTGATAAATTAGACAGTATAAGGCTGTAGGTACCATGACTTTCAGTGACTTTCTATTTTTGTTAATACAGCTTAAATATTTTTCCTACGTTAATTTGATTATTGTACATGATTTGTCAAAATAACATGTGAAGTATTCTGTGCATGCTACTACTAAACCAGTCAACTCTCCTTCCTCTGTTGTGTGAAAACAAAGAAACATCTATCCTTTACAAATGTTTTTTGCTCAAGGCATTGTTACAGGCTACCACGAAGATAAAAGAACTCTTAAAAGTGCTGCGAAGCACATCTGGTTAGTCATTTACTGTTAAGTTTCCATGTGTAGACATTTCTTTAATTACATTTTGAATGTGTTTTTCCTTTGTCTTTTTTTTTTTTTCTCCCTGACATTACCCTAAGGGTAAATTTAATGATATTATTTAGAACTTGTTTTTTTAAATCAGATCATAAACAACTGAGTTTTTAAGCCTATTTCATTTTGACACACAGCTGAGGTGACTTTCAGGGTCACACTTTTAATATACGAAAATAAAAAGGCAGTTAATTGTACGCAGCAAAAGGATATTTTTTTTCTTCCTTTCTCTCTCCTGTCTTTGCAAAATGGATCAGTTATGCCCTTCAGGATTTTATACACTTATAGTACTCCCTACTCACAGTAAGATTAAACAATTTCCAGTTCACTTTTCATCTAGCATTTAAAAGTATAGGTGTAAAATTAAAGGTTTTGTTCATGTACAGTACCATTTCAGAAAACATGCTTTGTTATATTCACTAATGCTTATCTAAAAACATGGCACCGAACTAGCATAGAATTGATCACTTCTGTTTTTTGAAATTACTTCATGTCTAAGCATATCTTTAAACATACGTTACTCTAAAATGTCTAGGATAGCTTAATATTTGAAATTTGGCACACACATAGACTACTTTGCTGATTTGGCCTGTAACACATAAACAAGCATCACAATTTTGAAAGATGCAGTACCCTTGACCACTTCTATTCATCAGTCTCCACCATCTCCTTTTGCAATGTCTCTCAAGTACGTTTGCTTATGGATGGTAGCTGATAATTGGATTTTATCTGCCTGTTAAATCAAGACTAATCATTGTGCTAATTCAGAATTGGAGTTAGCAGAGAGGTTAGAGTCTGTGGATGTTCACAACTACATCTTCCACTGAGTAAGGTTGGGAAAGAGTTTACAGATGGTTAAGTAAGAACTAAATCACCTCTTGGTTGCATATTTTCAGTTCCGTCTTTAATCTGGTCTTTTCTATCTTATACACAGATTCATTATTTTCCATTCCCATTGGTTTATTTCCTGTATTTTACAATTTCATTTGCTTTTGTCAGTTGTTCATAAATTCTCAGAATTTTATCCTTCACATACCTGTGATTAGCTTTACTGCAAACTTTATTTCAGCCACCTTCGCACAAAGAAGGTAACATCTGTTTTTAAATTTCATCACTTCGGTGGCCTGCTTCTGGTATAGGACTCAAGGAGGATTTCTGTTTTTAAGTTGGAGCTGTTACAGGAGAAAAACTTCTTAATGCATTAACTTTGTTTTAGCATTTGTGTTGAACAAGGTAGTTTGGATTGGTCTTACAAGTTAATCATGGTAATCTGATACACAGATCAGAACTGCTGTTTGAATTTGATGGTACTCTGTCCTAAATTTTCAAAATACACAGACAATTCCAAATTTGAACTAAAATGTGTGAAACTTAGGACTGGGAAGAGGGCAATGGTTACTGCCTACCTAGTTTATTTTCCATTCCTTTAAAACAACGCTTTTCAAAACTTCTCTGTCCTTGAAAGTGCTTGCTACATAGAGAGGTCAAAATGTTAACATAAGTTCAGCTCTTTTCAGCATTCACACAGCTTACCCAAATTGAACTCCCTGCTGTCACGGCCAGATTACTTCTGAGACCTGAGCTAGCTTATTTAAAGCTAGACTGGGACCTTGACTTTATATTACGGTCAGCTGTTCTTTCACTGTCTGCTGTCTTTATTTCATAGTGCTGCTTTTCTTGTGAGACTTCATGGTGTTTTATCCTATTGTAGACATTTTAAAAGTTATAGCTCGTAAATGAAATTGGCTTCTAATTCCTGTTTTTTCAGAAATACTCCATTATTAAGGTTTTTTAATTCCCTTGGTTTTTGAAAGGCTGTGAGGGGTTTTTAAACGTTATAAGAAAAAGTTGTGCATGCTTTAGCAGGAAAGTCTGAATCATCTAGTATTTCAAAGGAATTAAGTACAGTGAGAAAAAGGATGGTCTGAGGTCAGTCGTAGCTTATGAAGGTATTCAGTCAGTGTCAAGTCTGGCTTTGAGCTCTAGTTCAAAATGTTTAACCTTTCTATTACTGCAGAAATTCCAATCAATCTATGTTACAGTCACCTTGCAAGAAATAAGTGAAATCCCTTGGTCAGCATTTGCAGAACAGTCCATTTTGCTAATTTAGAAAGACTGACAGAATGTTGATACTAGAAATAAACCAACTAGTCTACCCTTTTTTCAAAAAAAGACTAAAAGCATATATGATATATATGGCTACAGAATAACATGTTTAAAATTCATAAAAGTACGTTTTTCAACATTTTTTGAAAATGAGGGAAGATTTAGAGTAAAACTGCTCCAATCTAGGCCAATTGTATAAAATCCTTATTCTGATAGTTGATGACATACACATTCATGTAAATAACAGAGCATAAGCAATATTTTAATACTACAGTGCCAAAGTAATAAATTGCATTAAAGGGCCACAGGACACTTGCAGTCACCATTAAAACTTGTTAATGAATTGAATTCTGCCAAAGTGAAGAGTTAAGTGATCTGAGTCTTCTGTTGAAGCCTTTGTCTTACTTCCTATTTTAATCTTAGTATGTATCTTCATTCAGTCTCATAGAGGTACATCATGTTTCTCTCCTCAACTGCAAAAGACTGGTTTGCAGCTTTTTCTCTGGAGAATTCTTCCAACCTACCTCATGGATATTTCTGTATATTTGCTTTATCCTACTTTTTGTCTACAGAAAGATTTTTTTTTTTTTTGGCCTGTTTATGTAAGGAAGTAAAATATGCAGGAGTAGCATGAAATTTTTATACTTCTGCAATTATCTTTTAATTTCTTTTTTCCTGATCAGTTCAGTTCCAACCATACAGCAATGTTCTCCATCACTTGGAAAGTTTGTTTCAGTCTTCAGTAGTGATAAAGCAATGAACTTTACTATGTGATTAATAGTTCCCCTTATTAGGACATAGCTTTTGAGTAGCTTAATCGTTTGAATTGCAATTTTCCAGGTTTCCAGGTGAACCGAATTCATATGTTCATTTAATGTAAGAAAAATGGTAGAGGGTTGGTTTTTTTCACGAAAAAGTCAGATAAAAGGGCTCTCATCTGCCCTTATTAGTACGTGCTTAACATTTTGGAGCAAGAACTTGAAATTGACAATGGGACTTACCTGGCATCCTTTTGTCAGCTCTTTGAAAACTTAAATGTGCTCCAGGTGTACAAGCCCATGAAATCTCATATTCAGTGGCTGATGTCTTTGACATATTGATGAAATTTGCAAAAAAAAAAAATCTTTCAGTGTTCTTAGATTAGAAAGGATGAGCAAGACTTTCCCTGTGATCATTGCTCCTGAAGAATAGGAGTTGAACTTCAGTAAAGCCATCAGAAAGATTACCCAGTCCTTTGTTCTGTTAGGGTGATGCCAAATAAATTTCCAGGAGGGAGCGGCTGAATAGAAGAACCAGTCTGGTGAAAAAGATGTGGGAAAAGAGTCAGAGGATGTTTGTGTTAAGCAATTAGGAAAATAAAGAGATTCTGCTTGGGAATTTGACTTGATGGGGAACAAACCAGAGTGGGACAAGGGCAGGAAGAGGAGGAAGGAGAACAGAGAGGGATTGGTGCAGAATGACTGTTACTGTAGGCACAGTGGTCCTAAGAGCTGAAAACAAATGTGGAAAGTCTGGGTTTCATCCTTCATTACCTTGTGCTTTTCTCTGTTAGATCATATGAAGAGATCTCTATCTTTGCCTCCTTCCAACTACAAGGTAAAGTAGAGAGACACTCCTAAAAAGAAGGAGTTGCTGTGTTGCCATTCATATTGGGATGACTCTGGGGACCTACCAGGTGCTGTTCAGGAGTTAGGAAGCACCCTTGGCCTGCATGCTTTGATTCTGAGGCTGTGTAGTTCCTCATGATGATGGGCAGAAAGAGGGTTAGCCAAGGTAATGCCACACAATGAATTATAATAAGAGAACATTAGAATCACAAAATTAAATGTTCAGGTTATCAAGAATTCATCACCAGTATTTATGTTGAGATAAATGAACAAACAATTTCTGTGGCAGTTGAGTACGTCCACACTCATAGCCTTCTTACTTCATATTATTATCTTGTTTAGTATAACATGAGATAGCATTTCATGCTAGCAACTCTATGTCCATACTGTCAAAACTGCTGTTGCAGACATGCTACTGTGTACTGTATTATTCTGCATGTATCCTAGAACTCTTTTTGCACATATAGTATTGTCTTCTTTTTAACATGATTTAGCTTATCTGGTAGTAGTTTATGTCTGCATGTTAATAAATTCAGCCACTCTTCTCTTTTTTTTTTTTTTTTTTTAATCTTTCTTCCCTCGCTAGTCTTGGAATCAATTGACCAGTTTTTGAGGATGTAAGAGAAGAGAATTCAGAGAGATGTGAAATTCCAATAAGAATTGGACTATGTAGAGAAAGACCCAGATTAGTACCCCTAGGCCTCTATTGCCCATCAGCACATGGTGTAGCTCATGTATATGTTGGGGTTTGGGCATATGCAGCTAGGGGACAGAGAAGGAAGGAAGGAACAGAAATGCAGAAGGGTGTAGAGGGACTGGAGGAGAAATGAAGTCACTGCTGAAAGGATTTCAGAGGGTATTTCATAAAAATCTCCGATTATCATGATGGGAGAACGTAGCAGAAGAGAGGGCTGTGCTTTGTTAGATTTACTGCTTATGGAACAGGAACTTTTTCTATAATATCCCTCTGCATAGTGCTTCTGAACTGCAGCCAGGGTAATATCGTAAAGAACTGCTGGTTTTATGTTGCCTGCCTTGTTTACTGTGCAGCCACAGGGAACTGGAGTCCATCTGCACATGTGCTACAAGTTTCTTAAGTGCTGCTGCGCAAGAGTCTTCTAACAAACTACCAACTGGTGGACATTAATAGTCCACACCTCGTTTCACAAGTTGTCCAGTTTGACTCCCAGGACTACATTTTCCAGTAAGTCTGAGCATTCACCATTAGAATTAAACATAATGACATTTTTCACCACAAAGGAAGATTATTAAGGTGTGAAATATTCTTAAAAAATGAGACTTACCATGTCTCAGTTTATCTGTACAGTATTGGTGGAAACCCTAGCTATTACGGATGGTAGTCACCAGTTCTTTCCATCAGTATGAGGGAAGAAATATTACCTTAGATGGGGAAAGTTGTATTTTCTAGTTCTGAAGTCCAGATATAGTGTACTGTGATGTTAAGATAATACAATAGAAAATTCTCTTACACTGTTTTATATTCTAGCATATCTACTGATTCATAGGCCTGATTTTTTTTTGTTTACAGGATTTTGGGGGAAAAATGAAGAGAGGTTTACCAACAATTAAGTTTCAGTACTGCTATATGCAGAACTCTGAGTATAACTGTTCAGAAACAGCAGTATAACAGCACTGTAACTTTTATAAACAAACTTAAGAATTACCCAAATATTTGCAAACAAAAGAAATAATGTTTTTGAGCAACATCTTTAAACAAGAAATCCTAGTTTTCTTTACACGCTTTCCCTTGTTGTCTTTTGTAGCACAGTGCAAGGTTGTAACACATTGCCTGGACCTGACAAATAGGCAGATTTTTCATCTCTGCTGACACTTGGTCCGTCCAACTAGCATCGCAGATGCATATACCTAATGTTGTGGATACTTGCATCTGAGCTCATCACTTAGGCTTTAAATACTTTATACTCAATAAAGAGAGGCAATTCAGAGTATATTGGATGTGTCCTAGGAACATTCTGGGGGTTGCCCTCTGTAGTTGCCTGTTTTCTCCCTTTACAAAAGAAAGAATATGGATTTACCTTTGGTCAGATAAATCCCATCCTTGGTGTCTGTTAATTCTCTTCTGACAACTGGGCTGCCTCTAGACTAAACAGTGGATATACTGTTGTTAAACTTGCACCTTTCTTCCTATAATTATCCAAATTGGGGATCAAGGCAAAGTGTACTGTGGCTGTCTTGTAGTCCACACGTTCCTGTTTTCTTTCCAGGGAAACCAAAGCCTAGGATATAGGCCTTTGGTGAGGCTGTACCGCTAACCCCACTAATTTAGATATAGCGTAGAAGTCTTCATCAGATTTTAAATGTGAGACCTTTTCCATTGTCAAACTGATGAGAAGCCTAAGGATGATATATTACAGGAAAAGTAGTTTTCCCAACCTATTCTGAGAGAGGCTCCAAATTATGCAGAAGGCTTGTAGCTCTAGTGCACAGAGGGGAGGTATTTGGGGTTCATTGGTATTTTCAAAAGTAAGCGAGGCTATGGGAACGCATGATATGTTTCATGGCATTGCTTGGACATTGTGCTGTCAGAAATGAGAAATTTTGAAAGCCTTTGTGAAGTCTTCAGCATCCTTGCATGCTCTTGGAAGGGACTCTGGAGTGAGTCCGCTGAAGCGCTTGAAGTGTGAGTCACAAACTTCAGCAGCTGGACCAGAGCATCTTGGGTCTCAGAAGGGGGAAATAGTTATACCTAGAGCTTTAACTCCAGGCACGGTGCCTGAAAGCTAACAGTCTCCGGAAACATAAAAGTTCAACCATGTAAAGCCCAAGGAAATAAATTAGGGAGTAGTTATGAGGGTCTGAATTAATTCCAGCTTATGTTAAGTGGAGTCACCTGAGGTAGAGCCCTGCAGTAACCGAGGTTGGAGTAGGCTGAATTATTCCTTGACTACCTATATCTCGCCATTGACTAAAGAAGGAACCAATAATGGTACCTGGTGAGTGTCTGATGTTGGATCAAATGTATCCAGTCCTTCTTTCTCATCTAGATACTGACAAGACTTCTTAGCAAATAATCCAGATATGCTTTCCAGGCTAATAACTGTATTCTCATTTTCTATTGGGACACAAAACATTTATGGTATGTAAGAAATAGTACCAACATTGTGAAGCAGCCTTGACATCACTTGCTCTAGTATGGATACAGCAATTTTCTTCACACTCCTCAGATCCTCGAGTGTCTTCAGCTGTCAGACTCTGAGGACAGTTCTGAATTGCCTTATTCTATTTTTGTCCCAGAATGTAAAAAAAAAAGAGTGTTTGATTAGATTGCAAACTATTTCTTTTTGTGACTACTTTTCTCCTCTTCTTGGGATTTAAAAAAAAAAAAAAAAAAGAAAAGGTGCATAAAAATGTAGTTTAAGGGAACAACATAGGAACCACCAGAGGAAGTCATTTATTACCACACTTTGCCTTGAATAATAAATAAAACATTGGTTCACAGTTTTAAGGATGACAACAAAATGAAATATTGCAGCTAGGTATTGTGACCAATGTTCAGCCTATTGCACTAAAAGAGGTGTTCTACCATGTGAATAAATGTTATAGTATCACATATACAGAAGAAAAGAATAGGAGGAAATTAAGGTTTTCCATAGAATTATTTTACTGACATTTCCCAAATGTTGAGTTTCACTTCGTAATTTGCTCTTTAAATTAAAAAAAAAACCCAAAACACCACAAACTCATGTATAATATCCTAGTTTTGCAGGAAGCCAGCAAAATAATCACTTTAGTTTTGAGGTTGAAATCAACATCTATTTTGAAAGTTGCTTGGCTTTTTCTGTTGCAAAATACTATAATAATCAAATAGTGAAATAATAAATAAGCAATAACAAAAATGTATGTGAAAACTCAACCTTCTTCAGGTTAAGTTTGTATACTTTGATTGCTTCTACCAAAACAATCAAGCTAAGCTCTTCATGAGGGTATGGTTCCATATATTTTGATGAGTTTTTACCCACATACTTGTTTCTGCATGAACTTCAATTGTGCCAGCATAACTATTTGTGGTGTTACAGAGTAAACCAGATCAGTAATATGATTAGTTTACACGGCAGTCACATGACCAATTCTATCTTTGTTAATTAAGGTAGTGGCTTTGGAAGGACAGACACGAGAGCAGGATATAATAGCTTTTCTCAGAAGCAGTGGTGTTGTAAGGAACTGTTTGCACATGATGTGAGATAGGTAACTTGTTAGAGCTCCCTTGGCAGAGAACAGGGGAACAGAACACTGCAGAAGTAAGAACCAACCTTTGCTGTTAAGACTATATGCATTTGCAAATGTAATAATTTGGTGGGATTTTTTCTGTATGGTAGTTAGAAAAGAGAATCAGAATCTTTCATTTTCAAATGTCATTTTAAATTCTGTTTTGTGCTGCAGCTTTTTTTTAATCACAGTGCTGTTTTAAGGTTGTAAAAAACTATACACAAAAATAGGTTTGGGTATGCCTGGTCATATCAAGACTGTTGCTTCAGGGAAGGACTTCAAAAAAAGGTATGAAAAAAATGGGTTTCATAATAATTAGAAATAACATAACTAATTTAAAATTGTTTAATTGAACTGATTTAAATTTAAATGGAGAAAGAATACATAGGAAGTACTGTATTTTCCATGCTGCTTGAAATTCTAATGTCAATCTATTCATTTCATAAGCATGAAAGTAAACCCTCATATTCCGAGTTTACAAGCATATCCCAATTCCCTAATTTATAGGATATGCAGATAACATTTGCATAATTTTACATATAGGTATTTTACTTCCACAACATTGTTTCGTTTCTTGATGCCGTGCTTTTTTATTCTTTCTCCTACACTCCCAACCAAACTTGAAAATGTATAACTCTTCTCAAAATTACTTATGATTTCTCACATGAATTATCAAAGGCTTGTGATATTTATAAAATCCAAAGTGACTCACTTGAAGTAAAATAAGATTTAGAAATTTGATGTTTTCCATACTTGTTTTTATAAATATTTAGTTTCCTTTGGAGTCTAAAAATATTCAGGGACTTACCCGTGGAATTATTGTGGGACTAACAGGGGTCACAATCCTTTACAATTAATTGCTACTCATAAATTGATCTGATCTGATTAATGATTCAACATGTTAATGTTAGTGTTTTATTGCTCCCGCATTTTTACACACTTTGGGTGATAACTACATCTATAATTCACAATGTTGCAAGTGTAGCAAAAATATACATATGATTATTGCTCTGCTTTTGATGCTGTTTATTACACAGACTTCTGCATGAATGATTTTATTTCTCTATTATTAAAAGCCTCTTTAATTTGCACATACAGGAGTTGTTGCCCCAACATGGTTCAGATGTAATCTCCATGTCAGGGCTGTAATTCAGTGTAGTTGTTTGCTGTAGCAGTGAGCATCCATACCTAAGAATAAGAAATGCCAAATTACTTACTGATTTCTGAAAATTAAATTGCACAATTGAGTCAGCAAATTTTAAACTGTTATTTGAGTAAGGGAGCAATGATCCCAGTTTACATGCTGATAATGAAAAGGAGATGGATGGTTTTCACTGCAGACATCTCTTATCTGTCAATTGCTATTTTTCTGTAATGGTTTGGGGCTTTGAGTTTTGTTTTGGGGGTACTGAATGCTGCTTCTGCTAAGCTGTTATCAATGGAGCTGGATAAGACCAAAATTTATACAGGTGCAGAAAGTCCATTGAGTAATATGTAACTTCTATTATGGGGTGAGTAGATTTTGAAAGAGAAGAGTTTCTGTTCTGTGAAACAGCTGTCCAAGTCTTTGACGTAGCGTAGATTGAAAGGACAAGCAGGTTACTTACTCTACTCTCTGAACTTAGCAGGGACAACGAAAGCACAAACTACATGTATTTTGGGGATTACTGGTTAGGGGAGAGGAAAATTGCTAGGTTAACAGCTGAGAGGTGTTTACTTAACACATCTGTGTAATTAATTAAAGAAATGCAATAACAGAGAGGAGAGAGAATAAATGATGGATGTCCTACAACTTGTATCCTCATAACAGCATTTGTGGCACATGCTCACTAGCTATTAAAGAAAAAATTGAGAGGCCAGTGAGCAGCTCCAATATGAGCATTAGAGATGTAGCCCAAAGGCGAGGGAAAAGGAAAAAGGAGCCCCAGGAATAATACATTTACTTTCTCAAAGAAAAATGAAATAAAAAGAACGTTAACTAAAGGATTCAGCTCTGTGTGGTGACATGCCTGGTGACATGAATTAACCTCCCATGTGCCACTCAGGCAGACTTTTTAGTGCTCACAGTGCAATTCAAACATGTCAGACAGCCATTGAGTCTTTCTCAGAAGTCTGTAGTTGCTGGATCTTTTTAATACTTTTGTATCAAAACACATCAGTAGCTCAGGCAACTACTGTACATTCAGAAAAGCGTGCAAGAAAATGTACTTCTCAATGGATTCCTCAGGAAACAACTTTATTAGTGAGTTTATCTGTATTTATATGAATTCAGAATAATAAGTTGTGTATTGACTCAATTATTGCAGTGTTAAGGCGTAGAGAAGTTCAAAAAAATATTATAAAGAACCAGATGTTAATATTTGCTGTTATACCTATACAGCGGTAACATAAGGCCAGCTCGAGGGGAAACAAGATGATGAATGGATGGTACTGTACTTTATCTCAGTAAAAGAAGACCTATGAGTTTTGTATGAGATTCTGACACAGAGAAACTCATCCCATAATCGAAGGATTATTACTTAGGACAAATAGATAAACTGATTGGTTGCAAGAAAGTCAGATATCATTTCAAAATACTTCCTTTTTTATTTTATTTTATTTCTCAGATGACAGATTGTGGTGACTGTATAGTCACCATGCTACAGTTTCACATAAATTCTAGAGGAAGATGAACAATGGTCTGATAGTTAGCAGACTTGCAGGAAAATACATGTTAGGGTGCTTCTAATGTAGAATGGTACAAGATAAGGATTAAGTTTCCTTTTGCTTGGAATTTTGAATTTCAGGGTATTTATTTTAATTTGAAACCAATTTTTATAATATTGAACTACAATTACTTTTCTTCATGCAGTTCAGAAGCAGTTTAGCAGGAATCCTTGGCAGATTAAGAGAAAGAATTGGTGATCTCTGCGCATGAATATATAACAGACAATATTGCCAAAGTACCTGGTCTATGTATTACCACATACTTATATTTGTAATGAAACAATATATGCACACAGTTTTCCATTTGGAGAACAGATGTTGGTTGGAGGACAGTACCCAAATATATGAAATGTCCCATCCATCATAGTTTAAAATGATAACTTTTGTATTATCTTCTCCAAAAGAACCATTTCTTTGCTTCTCCTGAATTCATGGATCTTTCTTTTGCGTGCAGTGATGCTACCTTTGTATTCAGTTTTTCTCATTTATACATTTTCTGTTCGTTGAGGAGCTCTTTGCTTACATTAAATTGTATCTGAAAAATTTAATACAAGACGTAGACATAACACAAACCTCATGTTGACTATATTAAAAATTACCTTTTTTTTCACCACATAAAAATAACTTCTGACAGAAAGGTCAGGGAAAAGCGTACATCATTTCTTAATGCAGGTCTCAGAAATAATATAAAATGAGTTGATCCAGTACACCGGTCAGAGATGCACAAGATCACTGCTCAAATTACTGTGTTCTGATCCAGTCTTCTCAGACCAGTGTGAAAGAATGACTTGTATACAGGGCCGTAGATTTCTTCTAGGATTTTCCACATCTAGACGTTGAATTATGTCGAAGTTAAAATAATTTTGTGCTGGGTTAATCTTCTGAAATAAGGAAGTGTTGGAAGTTCATAAACAAGATAACCTCTTTTAGTCTATCCTACATAACAAATAAATATTCTCCTAGCCCTCATGTGGCTATATTTTTCGAAGGAACTGAGTCAGCAATGAAGAAGACTTATGAGTCAGAAAATGAGTAAAAAAAGAATCCAGCACAAGTACAACTCTTTCTATACAAACTCATGCATGTTTAAATCCACTGTCTGCATTGAAAAGCCTCGCTAAACCTGAAATTCCATTTCCCCCAGCCAAGTTTCTGTCAGGTTGTACTAAGATTGACTTCCAAGATAGCTCAGAGTTTTACAGCATTGCTCAACAGGACACTGTTGTGAGGTTGAGTTTGAGAACACTGTTTCCTGAGCTTTTCATGTAAATCACAATTGTATAAGTAAAAATTTCCTGATAGACTCTGAAACCAAGAACAAACTTCAGAAAAGATCTCACTCTAAAAGATAACAAACTATGGTACGAGTACTTTTTGTTTTTATAGAACACAGTAGCGAAATCATAGAATCATTTAAGTTGGAAAGGACCTTTAAGATCATTGAGTCCCACCATTAACCTAGCACGGCCAAGTCCACCACTAAACCATGTCCCTAAGCACCACACCTACTCGCCTTTTTAAATGCCTCCAGGGATGGTGACTCCACCACTTCCCTGGGCAACCTGTTCCAATGCTTGACAACCCTTTTGATTAAGAAATTCTTCCTAATATCCAATCTAAACTTCCTCTAGTGCAACTTGAGGCCATTTCCTCTCATTCTATCACTGGTTACTTGGGAGAAGAGACCGACCCCCACCTCACTACAACCTCCTTTCAGGTAATTGTAGAGGGCAATAAGGTCTCCTCTCAGCCTCCTCTTCTCCAGGCTAAACACCCCCAGCTCCCTCAGCTGCTCCCCATCAGACTTGTGCTCCAGACCCTTCACCACCTTCGTTGCCCTTCTCTGGACATGCTCCAGCACCTCAATGTCCTTCTTGTAGTGAGGGGCCCAAAACTGAACACAGTACTCAAGTTGCGGCCTCATCAGTGCTGAGTACAGGGAGACAATCGCTTCCCTCATCCTGCTGGCCGCACTATTCCTGATACAAGCCAGGATACTGTTGGCCTTCTTGGCCACCTGGACACACTGCTGGCTCATATTCAGCTGGCTGTCAGCCAACACCCCCAGGTCCTTTTCTGCCAGGCAGCTTTCCAGCCACTCGTCCCCAAGCCTGTAGCGTTGCATGGGGTTGTTGTGACTCAAGTGCAGGACCCAGCACTGAGCATTGTTGAACCTCATATACTTGACCTCAGCCCACCGATCCAACCTGTCCACATCCCTCTGCAGAGCCTTCCTACCCTCCAGCAGATCGACACTCCCACTCAACTTAGTGACTTCCACAAACTGACTGAGGGTGCACTCGATTCCCTCGTCCAGACCATTGATAAAGATATTAAAGAGAACTGGCCACAATATGAAGCCATGGGGAACACCACTTGTGACCGGCCGCCAACTGGTTTTAACTCAGATTGGGGAGCTGCCAGATGTAATTGCATGAATAAATGGAGAAAATGCTCTCTACCCTTGCTTCCTTGTAAATGCAGTGAGGGATAAAGGAGGGGTAGGAAAAAATAAAGAAAGGTCTTTTATTTGGATGCTTGTCAACTGCAGAGAAAGCACAATACAGTCGAAGGGTATAAAAAAACAATTCAGAAAAGGTAGCAGTGAAAGGCTAGGTAATAACAAAGTAATATTGATCACTCAGGCTAAAAGCAGGAAGACTTGGATATGGAAAGGAGATCTGTGAGAAAATGTGAGAACATACCATCAGTTACTTTTATATTTCTATTTCTAAAATTTTCACTGATATATAATCTATACAGTTGTTTTAAAAATATATTTTATTGCCAATGTGAGGATTCAGAATGTGTTCCATTATGACTCCTGTTAATACTGTCTTGACACACATTTCTCTCAGAGAACTGATCCCCGTCTGTAGACTAGGCTACCTGATTACTTTGGTTAAAAGTGGGAGAGAATTGGTATATTTGTAAGTGTTATCCATCATACAGCTTAAAAGTCTTATCCTTGTATTCTTTCAATCCACTGAATCAGTGAAGTCACCAAGTGAAAGGAAATCTACTTCCAATTAATGCATAATTCATGTTGTCTCAATATTCACATTTTCCCCCTAGAAAATATCAAAACGCGGTAAAATGACATTTTTCTGTTCAAGTTAAATCCTATGTACTTTAATATGTGCTTAACATAAATCAGAACGTGGTACCCAGTATATATTTTTGAAGAAATTATGGTTACATCAGGTATCATTAAAGTAGAGGGTGTGTGTTGTGTGTATGTATATATGTATACACACGCATGTGTGCCAACACTCCTGGGCGCGTGAGAGCTGGGTTATTTTTTGCAAGGAAACCAAGTTTATGCTCTAGATGGGAACCTGCTGATATAACCAGCTTGTAGGCAGTGCAGATGAGCACACGACTGTAGAACAGTTCAGGCTGTAACAGCCTTGGCAGGTCACTAGTGCAGCCTCCTCTTCAAAACAGGGTCAACCACCAGGTCAGACCAGGTTGTTCATGTCTATGTCCAGTCACTTCTTGGAAATCTCCAAAGTCTGAGTTTGCACAACATGTCTGGGCAACCTTCTCCAATGCTTGACTGTCCTTATGTGGAAAAAGTGTTTTCTTATATAGGGTTCGAACCTCTTTTCTTGCAGTCTGTGTCTATTGTCTCTCATTTTCCTACCACTGTAAAAGGCTTGCCTCCTTCTTAATGGATCCCGACATTTTTTGTGTCCCAGCATGATAATGTAGGTTCATCTGTAGTATAAGAAAAAATGTTGTGTAGCATTTACAATAGCAGGAAGAATCAATTGTATACCTTTACTCATAATTCTTTTTCATGTTTAAACAGAAACTTGTTACATGGCTTATCAGAATATAATTAGTGGTCACACACAGTCTTTCCAAAGTGGGACTGTCATATATCAAAAAGATAATGATACTTTGTTAGCGATTAATCCGTATTTTTAATAAAAGAAGGCACGTACATTATGCTTGAATGCTGGTCATGTTATGAAGTACTGAATTATCTCAATTCATGTTATTTTTTCATTAAAATGAATCAAGAGAGTGCAGAATTACTACTCGTCTACCGTGACCCACTTGCTTGTACTCATGCTGTGAAATTAATTGGGTGAAATATTACTACCTCTTTCAGTTTACCTAATGTGGGCACTCTAATGTACAGGGTGGGGAAAGGCTGATGGGATAGGGTCTTTCATCTGCTCCTTTTAATTCTAGGACTTAAAAGGAGTTTTCAAGTGAAAGATGAATGTACTCACAAGATGGAGGCTGTGTCTGTGAACGGAAAAAGAAATTTCTTTTATGGTTTTTCTGCCATGTTATCATTGCTTGTACATCATGTTGCAAATTTTATTATAGTCATTTTAATGTCTTTTTTTTTAAAGTTAATCTTTAAATAATTATTTCAGATTCCTTGTAACTATGTTTAGTACATATTATGTTGCTACTAGTTCTATTTCCTGCGATAGTTTATGAATGGAGAGGAGAGCTGGATCTTCATATGAGTATTTGTGCTAAGTATCTGCATTGTCTGCGCTCTTACTTAGTGTATGTAGTGATTCAGACCCCAGGTTTATGCCTGTATAGTTACGGAGCAATTAAAGATTGCTAGCAAAATCTGTTTAAGAGACTAGCAAGGAAACATATTCTTTTGGGAATGTATTCAGGTGTTCAGAATTACTGGTGTGGAAAAAGCACCTAGGAAAATTCATAAAATTGCTGGGATACATAATTTGTGTTTCTCTACAAATTTGAGATGTATATATAAGATGTCATATTAGATATTTGAAATGAACTATCAAATGCAAGTTAGTTCAGCACTTTCTGGTTTTAATGACTTTTGAATAGCAAGCAAAGGAGAGCGTAATAGTAGAATAAGGAAAACGTTATAGAAAGTACTTCACAAGTGATATCCAAAGCATATTCATATATATACAGAAATACCTATGATAACCAAGAACCTCAAGTGCCAATGGGGTGAAAAAAAAACAATGAATTTAATGCATTTTGGAAGTATATTACGTTTATTACAAACAAACAATAAGTACTCTTACATTCAAAGGGAAGTGGAATTTTTTGTTTGTTTATTTTGTGTGGTGGTGTCTTTTTAAAGTCACCTCACTGAACAGGGAAGGTGTATGTCATCCTGGTCCAGGGCTTATTTGTATCAGTGGATTGGTATACCATCTAGTCTGCTAATATTACAGTTAACATATGGAGATGGTAGGATGGATTATTCAGGTTTAGGGCTTCGCTGATCTCAGAGTGAAAAACAGAATAACACCGCAGCTAAAAAGTACCCTTTCTCCTGATTCTTCTTTCTTGCAAGAGAGTTGAGAAGGAGGGGACGGAGAGCAGAAGAAAGGAGCAAAGATGGGAGTAGCAGTATAGAGCTTTACACCTTCCCATGAAGCAGTTTAATACCTACAGTACATCTAGAGCTAATTACGTGGACTACTTTGCAAGGAAGCAACCTCCTTTGCTTACTACCTTTGTACTTACTAGCAGGTAGCAATTATTGGCTGGGAAGCCCCAGGTACCTTCATTCTAGTGTTAGAGTTGGTATATAAGCAGGGGAATAGGAAAAATAATCTCCTTTTTTATCCCGTAGCACTTACTGCAAATAGATACCAATAGAAAATCTTACGGTTATCAAAGTAAAAGCCAAAGGGAGGGAAAAATCAATTTTGTGGTAGATTAATATTGTCAACATATTATGATGAAAGGGTCAATCATATTATATATAAGTATTTACATACACTTGAATTCTGCTGTGGAATGATTCCAAATGGTTTTAATAACCATATATTGAAGCTGGAGTTAATCACATTCTAAAGGTGAACAGATGGAATATGATTGACATTGAGCGTAACTTTTTTTAAGGAATTGGCAAGGCACTAAGGGAGGGAAAATAAGTATGATCTGCATTGACACAATGCATGGCTCTCCACAGAATAAGTATTCCAAATCTTTAACATAGTGGTGGATTGCAGCTTGTGCCAGTCGTTTTTAGGCTTGTTACTTCTGACATGGAGATTTCCTTTGTATGTAACTGATGGATATAAAAAGTTTTGAGTTTTTATGTGTGGATTTGTTGGTTGGGTTTTTTTCCCTATAATAGTTATGAGAAAATATATACAATAAAACCTGCTTATTTGCATTTGTGGGTTAGGTTTGTTATAGAGCCCTGTGTGAGCAGTATCAACTCTCCTTCTGTCCAGAAGTTACCTATTTCAGTTTTGTTGGTTTTGTTGTAGAAGGCATCTGGACAACAGTGTAGAATATTATATTATAATATTGAAGAAATTTGAGCAAAAGAATGAAAGAATGAGGAAGGGAAGGAGCTGCAAAATAAAGGCAGAATTCTAGCCTCCAAGCAGAGAAAAGTCGGTCAGGAAACAGAAGGTAGGAATAAAAGGTAGCTCTTGAGAGAGGAGGGGAGTCACCAGCAGAGTCACACGTGTCTGGGTGGTTCACCATTTTCATAAGTACTGAAAAAGGGGAGTGTATAAGTAGACAGAATTTACTAATGGCACCAAGTTTTTCAAGGTAATAAAACCAAAGGCTGACTATGATGAACTGAAGAAAGATATTACCATATTAAGTAACTGCGGTAAAATAGCAGACGAAATGCAATCTAGATAAATTTGAAGTGATGCACATGGGAAATAAACAATTCCAACTTTACATATGTAATGATGGATTCCTAGCTGACTATTATCACATGGAAATGAGAAAATGAGATCTTGGAGTTATGATTGATAGTTCTATGAAAATGTCAATTCAGTGCTCAATAACAGTCCCCCAAAAAAGGCAAATCAAATATGAGGTGTTATTAGGAAAGGCATATAGAATAAGACAAATAACATTAATATGCATATATAAAAATCTCTAGTGTATTAACATTTTGAATACTGTCTGAAGTTGGTTGTAGTCCTACCATCTCTAAAGCATGTAGTGGAGCTGGAAAAACTCTGGAGAAAAACAGTGGATATGACTGAACAGAAAGACTGATACCTGAGATTAGAATTCTTCAGCTCTTGAGAGACATGTGTAAAGGTAAATAGGGTGGAGATTTAGAAACTACTTTTGTAACAGAGAAACTGAATTTGGAATGATTGCCCACTGGCTTTTCAGGTTCAAGAACTGGAAATGTTAAGTAATATTTACAGGAGAAAAAGTTGTGGAAAAAAAATAAGAACCAAAACAAACAAACAAGTCAGCTTGTTCTTTTATGTAACATTTAGTCAGCCTGGGGGACTCCTTATGACAAGATGTCATGTCAAAAATTGACTGGAAAAATTAATGGAAGAAAAAGTGCTGTTCCATACCATATTATACTTTTAGCACTGAAAGCCCATGACCTGAAAACTGCTGGATATAGGGAAAACATGTTAAGGAAGGAGCACTATACTTTTGCTCAGTAATACACTCTGACTGGCATTGACCATTGGCTGCTGTTGGAGGCAGGAGCTAGATAGATCTTGGTAGAGCCATTCATATATAAGATAGAATTTTAAGCAAGACCTATATAAAACCACTTCCCTATTTATTTATGGTACAGCTATTTCTTTCACCAGCTGCACAGCTAAATGCAAAGTTCTGGGCTTAGACTTTAAAAAGCACCAGTTTTATGATAATAATGATTTTTGGTTTTCTGATGCTAGGAAGTAATATATTAAAAAATTGTCAGAGACTATGTATTTGCAGTGATATCTCTAAAACACTAGTTCTCCAAATTGCCAAGTCTGACTTTGCTGGTGGTATATAGCTAGCTCATTATCTGAATTTTCCCCCTTTTTTTCTCTGCCAAATTGATTGCTTAGGAAAACAAAATTCATTAAAACAATTATTAGAAGCTACATGCTTAAATGTTAGCTCTTATCAAAACCAAGACACCAGAATAATTTTGCTACTCTTCAGAAGCACAGCCCTCCTGAATATTTCAGAGAGCTTGGACTTGCTCATGGAGTTATAAAAGTTTAACCTTTCCAGGTCTCAGTCTACAGATTCCTTTGAGTTTTCCCTTGCCTGTATTCATGTCACCCATTCCCATACTAATTCTGTTTTGCATTTATATTAAGACACGCACTTGCATTTGATTCTGTTCAACTGAAGTCAATAGATATTTCACTTTTGACTTCAGTCGAAGCAGAAGTGAGCCACAAGCAACAAACACGACAATACCTGCTTTTCAATTTGGGAATCGACTATTTCCTTCATCTGCTTCATAGGCTGTAATTACAAATGTGGGACCTGCAAGTCTGTAGTTTGCAACTTAATAGCTTAGTCTTCTGAGCTAGTACAGACTGCTAAGAATAGAATTATAAAGGCAGTATGTTTATTTTACATTTGTATTTCTCTCTGCCCAAAACTTAAAAACAACAAAAAAATAAAACTATTTAGTTAAACTGTTTCTTATCTTCTCTTTTTAATTGTACTTAATTTGTTTTAAGCAAGATTTATTTTATCGATTTTAAAAAAATAATTAAGCAATATGCTTTTTTGATACATCAAGAATGTGCCTTAGTAGTTTTACAGTGTATATAACCAATCAACAAGTAAATGTATGTCTTAGAGTGTAGTGTCATCTTTATGGGAAAAAGTAGTGAGACTGGAGCAGATGAACTAAAAAGTAGTTCATGAGATCACAAGATAACAGAAATATTTTTTGTTTTCTTCACAATGCACATACTAAGGCAAGCAGGAAAATATGAGCAATAACACAAGTAGATATCTTTATCTCTATAACCCCTGTATGAAGTTTCTGGTACCTGAAGGATACATAGTAAGGGCCCTTTTCACATCAAAGATACTCATTCTAGTCATACAGATCTAGACCATTTTTGCTCAGCTTCATAGTGTAGCCCAGCAGCAGCATGAGCCGCCTTTGTTCATCGCTCACTGCAGTTGCTCAGGGTGTACCTGAACAGTCCTTTGCACAATGTTCTATACTACAGCGTATATTCTTTTGTAGCTATTTCATTCTTTTAATGAAGATATTAATGTACATATTTTAGTAGTACTCTCTTCTTGGAAGATATTTGTGCGTTGAATCCTCTCTGAGTGGGCTGAAGCCACGATTGTGGTTCTGCAGGTAGTTCCTGCCCGGATGAGATGCTCAAGCCAGTGGTCATAGGGCTTGCAGGGAGGATGCTCACACAGCTTGGAGGTACTGGTGTCTGTCTAGCAAATATTCTTTCATGAATAGTCTTGGGGAGCTGAACTGAACTGCATGGGCTTCCTCACTGGAGGCAATTCTGGGTGGTTTAGGAAATGTGGTTCCAGACACCAAGGGACCTTCAAAGCCAAATACAGAAAGAGCTTTGTTTCTTCTCCTCTTGGAAGAAAAGAATAAATTTCAGTCACTTCAGTTCTACTTATCTTAGTATAGGTTCCTAAAATTTTCATCAGGCAGATAGCTTTGTGTGACTTTCATATCAGAAAAGTAGGGCTGTACAGTACTTCCTCATAGGCACTTTGTGAGGATAAATACATAAAGCAGTAGCGAGATACCTTAGGTACTGTGCTGATCCTGGGCTATGACTGCGCTACATTACCTTGACGTGGGTTCTTGGGGAAAGTCTGGGTACTGTCTTCTTCAGGGCAAAGGCGGAAAGATAAGCAAGTAGACATTGACTTTATATGTCTGTAAGAAATTGAGTCTGTAAACAAGGCAGAATTCTGTAAATCCAGTTGCAAAGGTACCATTTGCTCACTGGCTTGCTGAGACAGCTTGAATTTATTTTGTGTGGTTTTTTTTAAGAAATATTTCCTTGATAGACTTTTAGGTATTGCATTTTACTTTTCAAAACTGTAGCCTAGAACTCAAGTTAAAATCCTTCTACACAGGCAAACTAACAACTCTTGGAGCAACAGGTAGACAAGATAAAACTGATGTTTGCATTCAAAAGATATATTTTCCTTCTAATCATTAAATATCAATGTATCTCAGATATATTTCTGACCTTTCTGTCATAAAATCAATGGGAAAGGAACACAAATCAATCTCAGTCTCAGAAAATAAGTTGTCAGGACTTCGGGAATTAGTTTATCATTATCTGCAATGTATTTTAGAAAGAACAGTGTTTGTGACTCACAGTTTTATGTTTTGTGTCTTTATAAAAAGGGATATAGTGTCATTCAGAATGTCACATATCATTCAAGAGGAAGTTCTCAGCTGGTATTTTATGAAAGGTAATTTTAAAACATCTGGGCATTTGAGGATTTTGTGTGGCTTGTGTTTGATTTAGGTTTTGTTTTGTTTTGTTTTTTTTTAGGTTTTGTATCAGAAAAATATTTACAAAATATCATATTACATAGTTATTAGTTGCACTACTATCAGATGTTAATATAATTTAATAACTGCCTGGGGGCTGTAATCCAAAGTCTTCTGAAGTTATTGCAACTTCAATTGTTGAGTGCTTAGACCTCTTGTAAAACTGAACAGCTCTTTAAGTAGGAATTTAAGAGCCTTATTGCATTTTAAAGTAAAATTGAAGACACTCGCCACAACTCTTACCATTTTATTAGAATATACTAGGTGCACAACAATGTCAAGAATGATAGTCAGGACTGATAGGAGAATGCTACCCTGAGAAATCGTTTAGTACATTATATTTCAGTGGGAGAATGCTCTGAGTTTGTGAAAGTCAAAGTTCAGTTTAGGGTTTTACAAACTAGATATCCTGAAATGGAGGTACAAAACACTTGTCACATCTCAACATTTTGTCTTAATGGTAGTTCTGGAAATTACACATGTAAGGTTGTGCCTATCCTGCTAAACTAAAGATATTCATGGGAACATTCCTGGCCACCAAAACCTGGCAGTTTGCTCTGATAAATACTTGGACTGGTCCCTAGCGCGAGTGTTGGCCTGCGCCAGCCAGAAGCCCAGGCAGTTCCCAGGCATGATGGAGTGGTTAACCCTGGCCAGAGAACAGTCCCTGCAGCTCTCCATCCTTTAGAGAGTGAAGCAGTTTGCTAGCACAGGCAAGAGTTGCACCATGTTGAAGGACCTCAGCAGCGTGTTTAATTCACTATTGTAGCCACACAAGAATCATCAATCCTGGAAAGATTCTATAAATGTTTTTATAATTATCTGATTCTTAAAAGAAGAAATCTGAACCTTAAAAATATCTACAAGAAACTAGATAGCACCTTTTTAGAGATCAATGTTAATCTTAGCTGTGTAATCTCTTAAAGCTGATACCAGGCATGAGCACCAGCTCTGTGCTTACATGCATAGGTGCACCATAGATTTCTGGCAAAGTTTTCTGATTGAAGTCATTACTGTGGTAAGTGGTGAACCACTTACATGTTTGCTAATCTCCATAGGTGCAAAATGCTAATTTGTAACATCCTATATTTCCCATTAAAGATGGGATTTAACAAAGTTCTGTGTGTCTGTGTCATCTTCCATGCTGTCAACGAGACAACCAGGGAAAGACAACATTGCACCAGGAAAACTTCCACTGCCCTCTTAATTAAATTAGTCCCATAATACCTAAAGGCAACAAAACCGTCAGCCAGTGTTTAATTATGAAACTATTATTTATTTATCTTTTGATGTTACTTAAAAAAAAAGAAAAAAACTCAACTGAGTAGTTTGCTGATTTAAAAAAGTTTCAAATAAGCATTGTAGATTTCAAATGTATTTTATACAGTTTCAGTATGATTCATTCTAACATCAATAATGCTAGTGACTTTACATTTTTGTTTCATTTTATTGTATTTGATCTTTTAATATTAATTTTAATAAAATA